>NC_142340.1:2505000-2710000 GCF_054954075.1 Amborella trichopoda
AAGTAAGAAAAGGGACTCCTAAAATTACAGCTTGACTGAGTCCTTTAACCATAATAAATGGAGTAGGGAAGCAATGTCCTTCCGTACATATTTTTGCATTAGAAAGTTTGTATTTGATAAATAGTCTACTACCATCGGCTGTATTAAGGATTTGGGTGGTTTTATCAAAATATTTAGTAGGAACTAATCCTTCATTAAGACAATTTAAATCAGCACCCGAATCTATTAATGCTAAAGATTGAAATTCAAATTCATCATTTATTACAATAGTTATTAATACAAACCATTTTTGTGTGATTACTTTATTTATTATATTAACCGAATGTCTATTGGATGAAGATTCTCCACAATGTATTTGATCTAAATAATCATTAGGATGATTTGAATAGTCATTGGGATGGTATGATTTAAGTAAATGATTGAATTCTACAATGTCTTCCTCAGTCTGTATTCCAGAAGTATTATGAAGTTCAAGAATTTGAATTCTTGTTTTTAGTTGGGATAATTCTATTTTGACAGTATTAACTTCAGCTTTGAGTTCAGCAATAGTAGGTTCCTTTTGGGTAGCTTCATGTTGACTGATTCTTTTCATAATATCAGAAAAATTATAATTATCAGGAGGTTTGACTAATGGTGTATGTTTTGTTTTCGATTTAGTGAGATTTATAAATTGAGTAATTATTTCTCTTTTTTCATTGGGATCGGATATTTTCTCTATTAAATCTAGAATTAGATTATCTTCTTTTGTTAATGTATGAATATCAGATGATATAGGACAGTTGCATATTTCATTATCATCGTCAATATCCGAACTGTTGTTTGACCAATAAAAATCATCATTATGTATTGTACCTATAAAGGAAGTATCACTACTAGAAGAAGTAGTATCCGAACTCGAACTATCTGAATCATATAACTGAATAATATCGTAGATTTTATTTCTAATGGATTCATCTAAAGTAATCGAATCTAATTTTTGTTTAATTTTACATTGGCTTTTGTAATGGCCTACCTTTCCGCATTTATAACAAACAGGTAATTTTTTCTTATTTTGAAATGATTTAGAAGCAAAACGTTTTGTAAATTTCTTATATTTTTTCTGCTTAGTTGGAAAAGATTTATACGTTTTATCGGGTTTATCACGATGTTTTTTCCTTTTATATACTTTATGTATTTTATGCGGTTTGGTTCTATCTATATGTCCTTTATCTATATGTCCTTGGTCCATATGATAGCCAAATTGTTGGCAAAAATCTCCTAATTCTTTCTTACCACTTAGATTCTGTTTATCGAGTTGCCTTTTGAGTTTTAAGTCTGTGCATAGGGCTAAGCCTTCAGCACAAATTTCTGAAGATAACTCGCCTAAAGTATATTGGGAATAATTGATCATTCCGCTATTTTTATTTTTGAGACGTTCTTTTACTTTTTCAGCAAAGAGGTAAGGTAGTCCTGCAACAAATTTTTCTTTCCAGTGATCTAGGTGACTATCTTCTCGTATAAGTAGTCGGGAGAAAAATACGTCTTTATACCATTTATAATGTGACAATGTTGGACATCTTAAATTGGATAGAAGGTCAGCAGTTCTTGCTGCAAGTATTGATGTATTTCCTATGAAATGAAGAGCAATGGTGTATATTAGAGAATTGACAGCATCACTCTCAGAATATACCATATCCTGATTATGTTCATTTTTTGCTGTCCATTGCCTAGTATTGGTTAATATATTTTGTTTCGTTTGTTCATTTAGATATGAATCCCACCATCCTCTCAGCCATCCAGTGAAGCCTGAGACTATAGCTTTGGCGATTTCTTGGTCATGGCTTCCAGCCATTTTACAAGCAGATGCATACATAGTCATATGTTTCATTGTATCTAGGATCCTGTGATCAGAGATACCGTCTATATTCCAATCTATGATAGTCCTTCCAGAATATGTAGAAGTATGACTTGTTAAGTCTTCTTCTAATTGTATATCAACAGGAGTTGGTCTCTTATAATATGGGCGAGCATTTATTGGTTGCCAATTTTTACTATAATTAATCCGATTGATACTTTCTGGAGTTAGTTGTATTTCTGAAAATGCTTTTTGCATATTTTGTATTGTATTGGTAATTGATGGTCCTATAGATGGTTCTATGGTCTCATTTGTTTGGAAAAGTGTTTCTTCTTGTAATGTCATAGTATCATGTTCAGGGATTTTTTCTTTTCCTTTAGTACTATCTGGGAGAATAGGAGCAGATATTACTATTGTTGGTTTTGGTTCTTTTATTTCTAATTTTGATAATTTAGAAATTAATTGTCCCATAAGGGTAGTATTATCTTCGCCTATAAGAAATTTCTCTTTATTCAAATCAGGAGGTGGTTTGAAAAACAATTGTTTTTTCTCTTTGTGACTAGGTGGTTGTAATAAATTTTCTATTCTATTTGATTGTTTTCCTAGGGTATGAAGACAGAGATTTGTATAATTGTTTTGTTCAATTATATGTGGAAGTAACTCTATCCGAGGTATATTAGCATTATTCAATTTGTAAGGTGTGGCTACTGTTTCATAGACAACTATTTGGGTAGATGGCGATCCTTCAGTTTGTTCTGAAGCTTTTGGTACCGTAGTTGCCATTCCTTGTATTTTCAGACTTTGTTCTGGAGGGTGTATGGATTTAATTGATTTTCCTTCTGTTGTATTAAAAGTAGTATATTGAGTTTCTACAGTATTTAATTCAAACTCAGGAATTGGGATATTATGTTGTTTAAGAGTATCTCTTAACCAATCGAAAAAACATTTTCCTTTATTTCCTTTTTGTCTCCAACTATTGAACTGGGAATGGAATAGTTCTACTAATCTAGGTTTGAATTCTTTAACATACCATTTTCTAATATTATCATTCTCTGGAGATAGAAAATCATTTATAATATCTTCCTTTGTGAATGTTTCTTCAATTTGTAGCACTTGGATAAATTCTGATTCAGCCTGTTCATATTGAGGTATAATAATATTATCAGATGTGCGTAAAAACCCTTCTAACTGTGGTTTTGAAATTGGAGTAACTGGTATATGAGAATTCCGATCATAGGTTGTAACGGATTTTCGTGGAGGTTCTAAGTCTCTAAAAGAATGGTTGCTTATGGTTTCTGATGTGGATGTCTTATTTAAAAGATTATTATTAGTAAATTGGATTTCAACATTTCCATCCGTATATTCTGAAATTCTGTCTGGGATGTTCTGGATAGGATTTTGTGATGATGGTTGGTTGTTATTATGAATAGCCCAAGTATGGGGTAGGACTATATCTGACCATGATATTGTTTTTGGTATGATCGTATTTGATCTTTCTATATTGGTTTGAAAAAATATTGTTTGTCCTTTATTGTCTATTTGGAGTATATTAGGGCATAATGTATTCATTACCTTATAATATATCCTATAGATAATGGCTATATTTTGTGAACCCGTCATCATGTCAAATCCTTGTGTTTTAAGATTTAAAGATAAAACATTTAATATGTTTGGGTCTGTTAATGATACAGAATAATTTGGAAAGCAATTGAAATATATCGGTCCACTACATAAACTAGTTTCTACCATTCCTAGTAATGAATCTGAGAATTTGTTATGTCTAGTATCTCGTAAACAAACTAAAATAGAATTATTTAGTCCTAGTCTAGTGAGTGGTTTAACTGCTACTTGTATTAATCCTATATGTAAATATTTATAATTCTTATTTTGATGAACTTGTAATATTTTTTTAGATAGTAATTGGAAATCTTCTTGATTACTAGTAACAGAAAGAGTTTCTTCTACTGTTTTTATGGCATATCCGACTTTAAGGTCGAATGTACCCTTTTTGTAAATATCAGATATGGGAACCTTGGGTATGTTCCAGTTCTGGATTTGATTTTCAATATCATTTATCACAAGTTCTTCCTTGTTTTTAATTCTTAGAGTTCTATTAGTCTTACTAGTTGTGGTATCTGTCAGATTCTTAATAAATTTCTCCATTATTAGGTTGCGGATAATGACAACTCAGGACGACCAAAAGTCCAGCGTTTTCCCTAACGGCTCTTCCTCGGCCTTGGCGGTACTTTGCATAAGACTTTTTCGTCTCGTGTCTTAACACTCGGACCAACTTTCTCTAATGGATAAATTTCTTAAGTTTCTTAAGATAGCAAAACTGGTAATACTATGAGATCTCTAATACAGGGTTGGCTCTGATACCATTTTAGCCCAAGAATCTCCCTAAGTATTAAACTGGTAAGGAAATTATAAAGGATTGCGGAATTTATAATAAGTAAGAAAAGATTGTAGTATTATAGGTTATTAACTGCTGAAGTATAGAAACATAATAAAGAAATGCAAATATTATAACAATAATTGGTAATACTGAAATGTCAAAAACAATCCAAGAAGTATGAGTATACTCAGAGATTTTGAAAGTAAAAACTAACTTGAACTGCATTACTTATTAATTACTTGAAAGTAAAAACTCACTGATTACAAATACACAGGCTTGCGAATTTCCTCCACTCGGAAGGCAAATAGGAAGGTAAAGAGGACTGATTACAATCACACATAATCACACATAAAAGTTATGGAGGTTACCGACTTTATGAAGTACAGTTGTCGATGACCGTTCTTTGATACAGATTGAGAAGAGAAGAAGGTAAGAAAAAGAGAAGAGATCTTATGAGAGAGAAAGTATGAGAAGATCTAGATCTAAATAGACTGTGCTGCTGTGACTGTGCTGCTGTGCTGCTGCTGAGCTCGTCTGCTGGTATGCTGGAAGATATCCTTGATGCTCTGAATTCTTCTTAGCTGAAGAGGTATTTATAGAGGGTTTGGTCTTCAACGAGTGGCTGGTGTTAATTGCTTGCCGACGAAGGAAGGGATATGATTGGCTGAAGGAAGTTGTGGCTCAGGATCGTTTGCTTGCTGGAGAAGGCATCGTAAAGATAAGGAGATGATACGTGGCTATCGCTGGTTTGCTGATGGCTATTGGTTGATGTGACCTGAAAGGACCTGAAAGGGAACAAGGTTGTCTTTTATGTGACGTGGCCTTTGTCGTCTTCTGAAGAGGGAATCTTTCCTGTAGAGGGAGTGCTCTTTCCTGTAGAGGGAGTGCAACGTGGCTTTTGTCGTTTGTGCAGAAGGAATCGTTCCTGTAGAGGGATGCTTTTTCTTTATTGAAAAGAGAATATTATGTGCTGTAGTAGTCTTATCAAGTCTTATCACTGTCGGTGTTACTGTCGGTGTAGTCATATCATTGCTGAAGAAGGAACTGGACCACCGGGTCGGGTCATTCTGTGGGCCTTTGGCTGAAATCATCCAACAGGGGATTTCCTGATTGGACTGTTTCTTCTGATGATGTTGGTACGGCTTTATTGGGGGTGAAAACATGGAGCAATGTTTGCTCTATTTCTTCAAATGTAGCATTGGGATTTGACTGTTTCAACCTTTTGAGATAGGCTGAGAAAGTAGGGAGACTGACTGTATTATATGTAGCAGAGTTGAAGGTTGTGGGTTGTGGAGGTATTCTTTTCAAAGGTAAAGTAGCAGGATTAGTATTGAAGATATCCCACCATTTAACCTTCACGGTTTTGCCAAGTTGGGGAATGTAAGTATAGTCAAGAGTATTATTTTCAGAGATTGAATATTCCCATTTGAGAATCCAGGGAATTTGGTAAATGGCCATGAAATAAAGGTGATAATCATCGGTTTCAGTGCAAGTATTATATTCAACAAATTTAGTCTGTAGGGCTTGAAATGGCTCTGGCAGTATTTGGGTTAAGGATCCCCAGATTAGGAACCAATGTCGGAACCAGCTAGGGAATCTCTCAAGGATAGGGAATTTGAATTGGATATACCAGGAGTGTGTATTATTTTGATTTTGGTAAGCAAAGACTTTGTGCCATGCTTCAATATATTCACTATACTTATATGATTTATATTGGAATATTGGATTGAGAAGCTTTTTCCCTTGATTGGGATTGCAGCCCCAATCTTCATATGAAAGTAACCTTTTGATTTGCAATTTTGAATATGCAAATATTTTGGTATTTTCTTGGTAGAAATGTACTATGGAAACTGAACCAGTCTCCATAAGTATGGCTTCATACCATTCTCGGGTTTTGATTCCATAAGAAGAGTTCATATGGTTGGATAAATATAGGGGAGCTATTTTGCATGGGTCTAAGCCAATATGGTTATCTGAGATGATAGTTTCTGGTAGGAAAGCAATATCAGTATATACTGACTTGGGAGAGTTTGAAGTTTGTTTATTGGGATACGATGCTGGGGTGAATGCTGGACTTGGGGTAACAGATGGACTTTGTGGAGGAGATTGGATTATGTATTCTGGTACATTTGTAGACCTTAAAGGTGACATAGGGGTTAGGTCAAGAGGAGAATGACTGGGCATGAGAGGCCCATATCTATTGCTTTGAATTAGATCCATTGGCTGTTTGCCTTTGGAAGAAGGATTCATTTTTGTATCAGTAATATGTTTAGAGATGTGCAAACCTTTGGAAGGGAAAACTGTGGGGCGAAATGATTTCGTCCTGTTGTCGTCTTTAGGATGATGGATATGTTGATGGTCCTATAGATGGTTCTATGGTCTCATTTGTTTGGAAAAGTGTTTCTTCTTGTAATGTCATAGTATCATGTTCAGGGATTTTTTCTTTTCCTTTAGTACTATCTGGGAGAATAGGAGCAGATATTACTATTGTTGGTTTTGGTTCTTTTATTTCTAATTTTGATAATTTAGAAATTAATTGTCCCATAAGGGTAGTATTATCTTCGCCTATAAGAAATTTCTCTTTATTCAAATCAGGAGGTGGTTTGAAAAACAATTGTTTTTTCTCTTTGTGACTAGGTGGTTGTAATAAATTTTCTATTCTATTTGATTGTTTTCCTAGGGTATGAAGACAGAGATTTGTATAATTGTTTTGTTCAATTATATGTGGAAGTAACTCTATCCGAGGTATATTAGCATTATTCAATTTGTAAGGTGTGGCTACTGTTTCATAGACAACTATTTGGGTAGATGGCGATCCTTCAGTTTGTTCTGAAGCTTTTGGTACCGTAGTTGCCATTCCTGACTAATACTTGCACTGAAACCGATGATTATCACCTTTATTTCATGGCCATTTACCAAATTCCCTGGATTCTCAAATGGGAATATTCAATCTCTGAAAATAATACTCTTGACTATACTTACATTCCCCAACTTGGCAAAACCGTGAAGGTTAAATGGTGGGATATCTTCAATACTAATCCTGCTACTTTACCTTTGAAAAGAATACCTCCACAACCCACAACCTTCAACTCTGCTACATATAATACAGTCAGTCTCCCTACTTTCTCAGCCTATCTCAAAAGGTTGAAACAGTCAAATCCCAATGCTACATTTGAAGAAATAGAGCAAACATTGCTCCATGTTTTCACCCCCAATAAAGCCGTACCAACATCATCAGAAGAAACAGTCCAATCAGGAAATCCCCTGTTGGATGATTTCAGCCAAAGGCCCACAGAATGACCCGACCCGGTGGTCCAGTTCCTTCTTCAGCAATGATATGACTACACCGACAGTGACACCGACAGTGATAAGACTTGATAAGACTACTACAGCACATAATATTCTCTTTTCAATAAAGAAAAAGCATCCCTCTACAGGAACGATTCCTTCTGCACAAACGACAAAAGCCACGTTGCACTCCCTCTACAGGAAAGAGCACTCCCTCTACAGGAAAGATTCCCTCTTCAGAAGACGACAAAGGCCACGTCACATAAAAGACAACCTTGTTCCCTTTCAGGTCCTTTCAGGTCACATCAACCAATAGCCATCAGCAAACCAGCGATAGCCACGTATCATCTCCTTATCTTTACGATGCCTTCTCCAGCAAGCAAACGATCCTGAGCCACAACTTCCTTCAGCCAATCATATCCCTTCCTTCGTCGGCAAGCAATTAACACCAGCCACTCGTTGAAGACCAAACCCTCTATAAATACCTCTTCAGCTAAGAAGAATTCAGAGCATCAAGGATATCTTCCAGCATACCAGCAGACGAGCTCAGCAGCAGCACAGCAGCACAGTCACAGCAGCACAGTCTATTTAGATCTAGATCTTCTCATACTTTCTCTCTCATAAGATCTCTTCTCTTTTTCTTACCTTCTTCTCTTCTCAATCTGTATCAAAGAACGGTCATCGACGACTGTACTTCATAAAGTCGGTAACCTCCATAACTTTTATGTGTGATTATGTGTGATTGTAATCAGTCCTCTTTACCTTCCTATTTGCCTTCCGAGTGGAGGAAATTCGCAAGCCTGTGTATTTGTAATCAGTGAGTTTTTACTTTCAAGTAATCAATAAGTAATGCAGTTCAAGTTAGTTTTTACTTTCAAAATCTCTGAGTATACTCATACTTCTTGGATTGTTTTTGACATTTCAGTATTACCAATTATTGTTATAATATTTGCATTTCTTTATTATGTTTCTATACTTCAGCAGTTAATAACCTATAATACTACAATCTTTTCTTACTTATTATAAATTCCGCAATCCTTTATAATTTCCTTACCAGTTTAATACTTAGGGAGATTCTTGGGCTAAAATGGTATCAGAGCTTCAGATATGATGGATATGGTCCCCCCTGCAAAAATTCACGGGTTAAGAAGTCAGGAAGGGAATTCGAAGAACCGTGTAGATGTTCAATGGAAAAGTCGAAGGCAGATAAAATTGCTTGCCATCGAGCAAAAATTTGTTTGGAAACAAGATTTTGGACATCTTTTTGCAGAATATCTTTTGCAGCTTTACTATCAGTGCGTATAAGAAAATGTTGATTGAGAATATCGGTTTGGAATTTGCAAACACAATGGATGATAGCAAGGAGTTCTTTTTTAACAGTGGAATAATTCCTTTGAGTTGGATTCCAGGCTTTTGAAGTGAACCTGATTAATTGTTCTTTAGAATTATTAAGAGATTGTTTTAAAATGCCTCCAAGGCCAAGATCAGAAGCATCACATTCAATGATTTTAAATGCAATAGGATCAATGAGGTTTAAACATGGAAGTTCTTTAGCTTTAAGTTTAAGACGTTGAACAGCTAAAGTATGAATATCAGTCCATGGGGGAGGATTCTTTTTTAAGCGATCATAAAGAGGTTTTGCATCTAAAGCAAGATTTTGGTAAAAATCACTTATGTAATTTAGACATCCTAGAAAGCGTTGTAATTCAGTTTTATCTAAGATTTTATCAGGGAATTTATCAGCAAAAAGTATTGAGCGATCAATTGGGATGATAGTGCCTTGATTTATATTATGGCCTAAGAATCGTATTTTTGTTTGAAATAAATTTAACTTAGTGGAGGAGACCACTAAACCAGATGTCTTTATTAAATGGATAAAAGTATGTAAGTGTTTGAAATGCTGTTCTATAGATTCAGAGAAGACTAAAATATCATCAATGTAAACAATCATAAATTTATAAAAGGGATTGAATATATCATTCATAATTTTCTGAAATTCAGATGGAGCATTTTTCAATCCAAATGGCATGACATTCCATTCGTATTGTCCAAAGGGAACATTAAAGGCTGTTTTATATTTATCTTTTTCGTTTATTTGGATTTGCCAAAAACCGGATTTTAAATCGAATTTGGAGAAGATTACAGCATGTAATAATCTATCTAATAGATCTTTTTTATTTGGAATAGGATATCGTATCCATTTTAAAACTTTATTAAGGGGTTTATAATTGATGACTAGTCGAGGAACACCTCGTTCTTGTTCAGCATTTTTGTTAACATAGAAAGCAGAACAACTCCAAGGAGAAGTACTTGGTCGTATTAATTTCTTATTGAGTAGATTATTTATTTCTTTTTGACATGTTTGTAATAATTCAGTATTCATTTGGATTGGCCTAGCCTTAGTTGGTATTTTTGATTCATCAAAACTGGTTTCATATGGTAATCCTACTATATGTTGTTTTCGATGCCAAAATGCATTGGGTAGTTCATTACATATTTCTTTTTCAATAATATTCTTAAGATGTTGTATTTTTTGTATTATTTCAGCAGATTGGAGGTTTTCGCTTATAATCTTATGTTTGATTTCCAATTGTAATGATCCTAAGAAGCTTTCTTTATTTTTGATATTTTGTTTAACAGTATTTATTTCTTTAATTCTTGGTTTATCAAGAAATTCAAATCTAATGGGTGTACCATGTATATTTGTTTCAAGGCCTGTATGGGAAACCGTAACTGGATATAATAAAGTAAGAAAAGGGACTCCTAAAATTACAGCTTGACTGAGTCCTTTAACCATAATAAATGGAGTAGGGAAGCAATGTCCTTCCGTACATATTTTTGCATTAGAAAGTTTGTATTTGATAAATAGTCTACTACCATCGGCTGTATTAAGGATTTGGGTGGTTTTATCAAAATATTTAGTAGGAACTAATCCTTCATTAAGACAATTTAAATCAGCACCCGAATCTATTAATGCTAAAGATTGAAATTCAAATTCATCATTTATTACAATAGTTATTAATACAAACCATTTTTGTGTGATTACTTTATTTATTATATTAACCGAATGTCTATTGGATGAAGATTCTCCACAATGTATTTGATCTAAATAATCATTAGGATGATTTGAATAGTCATTGGGATGGTATGATTTAAGTAAATGATTGAATTCTACAATGTCTTCCTCAGTCTGTATTCCAGAAGTATTATGAAGTTCAAGAATTTGAATTCTTGTTTTTAGTTGGGATAATTCTATTTTGACAGTATTAACTTCAGCTTTGAGTTCAGCAATAGTAGGTTCCTTTTGGGTAGCTTCATGTTGACTGATTCTTTTCATAATATCAGAAAAATTATAATTATCAGGAGGTTTGACTAATGGTGTATGTTTTGTTTTCGATTTAGTGAGATTTATAAATTGAGTAATTATTTCTCTTTTTTCATTGGGATCGGATATTTTCTCTATTAAATCTAGAATTAGATTATCTTCTTTTGTTAATGTATGAATATCAGATGATATAGGACAGTTGCATATTTCATTATCATCGTCAATATCCGAACTGTTGTTTGACCAATAAAAATCATCATTATGTATTGTACCTATAAAGGAAGTATCACTACTAGAAGAAGTAGTATCCGAACTCGAACTATCTGAATCATATAACTGAATAATATCGTAGATTTTATTTCTAATGGATTCATCTAAAGTAATCGAATCTAATTTTTGTTTAATTTTACATTGGCTTTTGTAATGGCCTACCTTTCCGCATTTATAACAAACAGGTAATTTTTTCTTATTTTGAAATGATTTAGAAGCAAAACGTTTTGTAAATTTCTTATATTTTTTCTGCTTAGTTGGAAAAGATTTATACGTTTTATCGGGTTTATCACGATGTTTTTTCCTTTTATATACTTTATGTATTTTATGCGGTTTGGTTCTATCTATATGTCCTTTATCTATATGTCCTTGGTCCATATGATAGCCAAATTGTTGGCAAAAATCTCCTAATTCTTTCTTACCACTTAGATTCTGTTTATCGAGTTGCCTTTTGAGTTTTAAGTCTGTGCATAGGGCTAAGCCTTCAGCACAAATTTCTGAAGATAACTCGCCTAAAGTATATTGGGAATAATTGATCATTCCGCTATTTTTATTTTTGAGACGTTCTTTTACTTTTTCAGCAAAGAGGTAAGGTAGTCCTGCAACAAATTTTTCTTTCCAGTGATCTAGGTGACTATCTTCTCGTATAAGTAGTCGGGAGAAAAATACGTCTTTATACCATTTATAATGTGACAATGTTGGACATCTTAAATTGGATAGAAGGTCAGCAGTTCTTGCTGCAAGTATTGATGTATTTCCTATGAAATGAAGAGCAATGGTGTATATTAGAGAATTGACAGCATCACTCTCAGAATATACCATATCCTGATTATGTTCATTTTTTGCTGTCCATTGCCTAGTATTGGTTAATATATTTTGTTTCGTTTGTTCATTTAGATATGAATCCCACCATCCTCTCAGCCATCCAGTGAAGCCTGAGACTATAGCTTTGGCGATTTCTTGGTCATGGCTTCCAGCCATTTTACAAGCAGATGCATACATAGTCATATGTTTCATTGTATCTAGGATCCTGTGATCAGAGATACCGTCTATATTCCAATCTATGATAGTCCTTCCAGAATATGTAGAAGTATGACTTGTTAAGTCTTCTTCTAATTGTATATCAACAGGAGTTGGTCTCTTATAATATGGGCGAGCATTTATTGGTTGCCAATTTTTACTATAATTAATCCGATTGATACTTTCTGGAGTTAGTTGTATTTCTGAAAATGCTTTTTGCATATTTTGTATTGTATTGGTAATTGATGGTCCTATAGATGGTTCTATGGTCTCATTTGTTTGGAAAAGTGTTTCTTCTTGTAATGTCATAGTATCATGTTCAGGGATTTTTTCTTTTCCTTTAGTACTATCTGGGAGAATAGGAGCAGATATTACTATTGTTGGTTTTGGTTCTTTTATTTCTAATTTTGATAATTTAGAAATTAATTGTCCCATAAGGGTAGTATTATCTTCGCCTATAAGAAATTTCTCTTTATTCAAATCAGGAGGTGGTTTGAAAAACAATTGTTTTTTCTCTTTGTGACTAGGTGGTTGTAATAAATTTTCTATTCTATTTGATTGTTTTCCTAGGGTATGAAGACAGAGATTTGTATAATTGTTTTGTTCAATTATATGTGGAAGTAACTCTATCCGAGGTATATTAGCATTATTCAATTTGTAAGGTGTGGCTACTGTTTCATAGACAACTTTTTGGGTAGATGGCGATCCTTCAGTTTGTTCTGAAGTTTTTGGTACCGTAGTTGCCATTCCTTGTATTTTCAGACTTTGTTCTGGAGGGTGTATGGATTTAATTGATTTTCCTTCTGTTGTATTAAAAGTAGTATATTGAGTTTCTACAGTATTTAATTCAAACTCAGGAATTGGGATATTATGTTGTTTAAGAGTATCTCTTAACCAATCGAAAAAACATTTTCCTTTATTTCCTTTTTGTCTCCAACTATTGAACTGGGAATGGAATAGTTCTACTAATCTAGGTTTGAATTCTTTAACATACCATTTTCTAATATTATCATTCTCTGGAGATAGAAAATCATTTATAATATCTTCCTTTGTGAATGTTTCTTCAATTTGTAGCACTTGGATAAATTCTGATTCAGCCTGTTCATATTGAGGTATAATAATATTATCAGATGTGCGTAAAAACCCTTCTAACTGTGGTTTTGAAATTGGAGTAACTGGTATATGAGAATTCCGATCATAGGTTGTAACGGATTTTCGTGGAGGTTCTAAGTCTCTAAAAGAATGGTTGCTTATGGTTTCTGATGTGGATGTCTTATTTAAAAGATTATTATTAGTAAATTGGATTTCAACATTTCCATCCGTATATTCTGAAATTCTGTCTGGGATGTTCTGGATAGGATTTTGTGATGATGGTTGGTTGTTATTATGAATAGCCCAAGTATGGGGTAGGACTATATCTGACCATGATATTGTTTTTGGTATGATCGTATTTGATCTTTCTATATTGGTTTGAAAAAATATTGTTTGTCCTTTATTGTCTATTTGGAGTATATTAGGGCATAATGTATTCATTACCTTATAATATATCCTATAGATAATGGCTATATTTTGTGAACCCGTCATCATGTCAAATCCTTGTGTTTTAAGATTTAAAGATAAAACATTTAATATGTTTGGGTCTGTTAATGATACAGAATAATTTGGAAAGCAATTGAAATATATCGGTCCACTACATAAACTAGTTTCTACCATTCCTAGTAATGAATCTGAGAATTTGTTATGTCTAGTATCTCGTAAACAAACTAAAATAGAATTATTTAGTCCTAGTCTAGTTAGTGGTTTAACTGCTACTTGTATTAATCCTATATGTAAATATTTATAATTCTTATTTTGATGAACTTGTAATATTTTTTTAGATAGTAATTGGAAATCTTCTTGATTACTAGTAACAGAAAGAGTTTCTTCTACTGTTTTTATGGCATATCCGACTTTAAGGTCGAATGTACCCTTTTTGTAAATATCAGATATGGGAACCTTGGGTATGTTCCAGTTCTGGATTTGATTTTCAATATCATTTATCACAAGTTCTTCCTTGTTTTTAATTCTTAGAGTTCTATTAGTCTTGCTAGTTGTGGTATCTGTCAGATTCTTAATAAATTTCTCCATTATTAGGTTGCGGATAATGACAACTCAGGACGACCAAAAGTCCAGCGTTTTCCCTAACGGCTCTTCCTCGGCCTTGGCGGTACTTTGCATAAGACTTTTTCGTCTCGTGTCTTAACACTCGGACCAACTTTCTCTAATGGATAAATTTCTTAAGTTTCTTAAGATAGCAAAACTGGTAATACTATGAGATCTCTAATACAGGGTTGGCTCTGATACCATTTTAGCCCAAGAATCTCCCTAAGTATTAAACTGGTAAGGAAATTATAAAGGATTGCGGAATTTATAATAAGTAAGAAAAGATTGTAGTATTATAGGTTATTAACTGCTGAAGTATAGAAACATAATAAAGAAATGCAAATATTATAACAATAATTGGTAATACTGAAATGTCAAAAACAATCCAAGAAGTATGAGTATACTCAGAGATTTTGAAAGTAAAAACTAACTTGAACTGCATTACTTATTGATTACTTGAAAGTAAAAACTCACTGATTACAAATACACAGGCTTGCGAATTTCCTCCACTCGGAAGGCAAATAGGAAGGTAAAGAGGACTGATTACAATCACACATAATCACACA
The DNA here is from genome assembly GCF_054954075.1 of Amborella trichopoda. Classification (NCBI taxonomy): domain Eukaryota; kingdom Viridiplantae; phylum Streptophyta; class Magnoliopsida; order Amborellales; family Amborellaceae; genus Amborella; species Amborella trichopoda. The sequence goes on from NC_142340.1 coordinate 2,519,841, forward strand.
TAAAAGTTATGGAGGTTACCGACTTTATGAAGTACAGTCGTCGATGACCGTTCTTTGATACAGATTGAGAAGAGAAGAAGGTAAGAAAAAGAGAAGAGATCTTATGAGAGAGAAAGTATGAGAAGATCTAGATCTAAATAGACTGTGCTGCTGTGACTGTGCTGCTGTGCTCGTCTGCTGGTATGCTGGAAGATATCCTTGATGCTCTGAATTCTTCTTAGCTGAAGAGGTATTTATAGAGGGTTTGGTCTTCAACGAGTGGCTGGTGTTAATTGCTTGCCGACGAAGGAAGGGATATGATTGGCTGAAGGAAGTTGTGGCTCAGGATCGTTTGCTTGCTGGAGAAGGCATCGTAAAGATAAGGAGATGATACGTGGCTATCGCTGGTTTGCTGATGGCTATTGGTTGATGTGACCTGAAAGGACCTGAAAGGGAACAAGGTTGTCTTTTATGTGACGTGGCCTTTGTCGTCTTCTGAAGAGGGAATCTTTCCTGTAGAGGGAGTGCTCTTTCCTGTAGAGGGAGTGCAACGTGGCTTTTGTCGTTTGTGCAGAAGGAATCGTTCCTGTAGAGGGATGCTTTTTCTTTATTGAAAAGAGAATATTATGTGCTGTAGTAGTCTTATCAAGTCTTATCACTGTCGGTGTCACTGTCGGTGTAGTCATATCATTGCTGAAGAAGGAACTGGACCACCGGGTCGGGTCATTCTGTGGGCCTTTGGCTGAAATCATCCAACAGGGGATTTCCTGATTGGACTGTTTCTTCTGATGATGTTGGTACGGCTTTATTGGGGGTGAAAACATGGAGCAATGTTTGCTCTATTTCTTCAAATGTAGCATTGGGATTTGACTGTTTCAACCTTTTGAGATAGGCTGAGAAAGTAGGGAGACTGACTGTATTATATGTAGCAGAGTTGAAGGTTGTGGGTTGTGGAGGTATTCTTTTCAAAGGTAAAGTAGCAGGATTAGTATTGAAGATATCCCACCATTTAACCTTCACGGTTTTGCCAAGTTGGGGAATGTAAGTATAGTCAAGAGTATTATTTTCAGAGATTGAATATTCCCATTTGAGAATCCAGGGAATTTGGTAAATGGCCATGAAATAAAGGTGATAATCATCGGTTTCAGTGCAAGTATTATATTCAACAAATTTAGTCTGTAGGGCTTGAAATGGCTCTGGCAGTATTTGGGTTAAGGATCCCCAGATTAGGAACCAATGTCGGAACCAGCTAGGGAATCTCTCAAGGATAGGGAATTTGAATTGGATATACCAGGAGTGTGTATTATTTTGATTTTGGTAAGCAAAGACTTTGTGCCATGCTTCAATATATTCACTATACTTATATGATTTATATTGGAATATTGGATTGAGAAGCTTTTTCCCTTGATTGGGATTGCAGCCCCAATCTTCATATGAAAGTAACCTTTTGATTTGCAATTTTGAATATGCAAATATTTTGGTATTTTCTTGGTAGAAATGTACTATGGAAACTGAACCAGTCTCCATAAGTATGGCTTCATACCATTCTCGGGTTTTGATTCCATAAGAAGAGTTCATATGGTTGGATAAATATAGGGGAGCTATTTTGCATGGGTCTAAGCCAATATGGTTATCTGAGATGATAGTTTCTGGTAGGAAAGCAATATCAGTATATACTGACTTGGGAGAGTTTGAAGTTTGTTTATTGGGATACGATGCTGGGGTGAATGCTGGACTTGGGGTGACAGATGGACTTTGTGGAGGAGATTGGATTATGTATTCTGGTACATTTGTAGACCTTAAAGGTGACATAGGGGTTAGGTCAAGAGGAGAATGACTGGGCATGAGAGGCCCATATCTATTGCTTTGAATTAGATCCATTGGCTGTTTGCCTTTGGAAGAAGGATTCATTTTTGTATCAGTAATATGTTTAGAGATGTGCAAACCTTTGGAAGGGAAAACTGTGGGGCGAAATGATTTCGTCCTGTTGTCGTCTTTAGGATGATGGATATGGTCCCCCCTGCAAAAATTCACGGGTTAAGAAGTCAGGAAGGGAATTCGAAGAACCGTGTAGATGTTCAATGGAAAAGTCGAAGGCAGATAAAATTGCTTGCCATCGAGCAAAAATTTGTTTGGAAACAAGATTTTGGACATCTTTTTGCAGAATATCTTTTGCAGCTTTACTATCAGTGCGTATAAGAAAATGTTGATTGAGAATATCGGTTTGGAATTTGCAAACACAATGGATGATAGCAAGGAGTTCTTTTTTAACAGTGGAATAATTCCTTTGAGTTGGATTCCAGGCTTTTGAAGTGAACCTGATTAATTGTTCTTTAGAATTATTAAGAGATTGTTTTAGAATGCCTCCAAGGCCAAGATCAGAAGCATCACATTCAATGATTTTAAATGCAATAGGATCAATGAGGTTTAAACATGGAAGTTCTTTAGCTTTAAGTTTAAGACGTTGAACAGCTAAAGTATGAATATCAGTCCATGGGGGAGGATTCTTTTTTAAGCGATCATAAAGAGGTTTTGCATCTAAAGCAAGATTTTGGTAAAAATCACTTATGTAATTTAGACATCCTAGAAAGCGTTGTAATTCAGTTTTATCTAAAATGGTATCAGAGCCAACCCTGTATTAGAGATCTCATAGTATTACCAGTTTTGCTATCTTAAGAAACTTAAGAAATTTATCCATTAGAGAAAGTTGGTCCGAGTGTTAAGACACGAGACGAAAAAGTCTTATGCAAAGTACCGCCAAGGCCGAGGAAGAGCCGTTAGGGAAAACGCTGGACTTTTGGTCGTCCTGAGTTGTCATTATCCGCAACCTAATAATGGAGAAATTTATTAAGAATCTGACAGATACCACAACTAGCAAGACTAATAGAACTCTAAGAATTAAAAACAAGGAAGAACTTGTGATAAATGATATTGAAAATCAAATCCAGAACTGGAACATACCCAAGGTTCCCATATCTGATATTTACAAAAAGGGTACATTCGACCTTAAAGTCGGATATGCCATAAAAACAGTAGAAGAAACTCTTTCTGTTACTAGTAATCAAGAAGATTTCCAATTACTATCTAAAAAAATATTACAAGTTCATCAAAATAAGAATTATAAATATTTACATATAGGATTAATACAAGTAGCAGTTAAACCACTAACTAGACTAGGACTAAATAATTCTATTTTAGTTTGTTTACGAGATACTAGACATAACAAATTCTCAGATTCATTACTAGGAATGGTAGAAACTAGTTTATGTAGTGGACCGATATATTTCAATTGCTTTCCAAATTATTCTGTATCATTAACAGACCCAAACATATTAAATGTTTTATCTTTAAATCTTAAAACACAAGGATTTGACATGATGACGGGTTCACAAAATATAGCCATTATCTATAGGATATATTATAAGGTAATGAATACATTATGCCCTAATATACTCCAAATAGACAATAAAGGACAAACAATATTTTTTCAAACCAATATAGAAAGATCAAATACGATCATACCAAAAACAATATCATGGTCAGATATAGTCCTACCCCATACTTGGGCTATTCATAATAACAACCAACCATCATCACAAAATCCTATCCAGAACATCCCAGACAGAATTTCAGAATATACGGATGGAAATGTTGAAATCCAATTTACTAATAATAATCTTTTAAATAAGACATCCACATCAGAAACCATAAGCAACCATTCTTTTAGAGACTTAGAACCTCCACGAAAATCCGTTACAACCTATGATCGGAATTCTCATATACCAGTTACTCCAATTTCAAAACCACAGTTAGAAGGGTTTTTACGCACATCTGATAATATTATTATACCTCAATATGAACAGGCTGAATCAGAATTTATCCAAGTGCTACAAATTGAAGAAACATTCACAAAGGAAGATATTATAAATGATTTTCTATCTCCAGAGAATGATAATATTAGAAAATGGTATGTTAAAGAATTCAAACCTAGATTAGTAGAACTATTCCATTCCCAGTTCAATAGTTGGAGACAAAAAGGAAATAAAGGAAAATGTTTTTTCGATTGGTTAAGAGATACTCTTAAACAACATAATATCCCAATTCCTGAGTTTGAATTAAATACTGTAGAAACTCAATATACTACTTTTAATACAACAGAAGGAAAATCAATTAAATCCATACACCCTCCAGAACAAAGTCTGAAAATACAAGGAATGGCAACTACGGTACCAAAAACTTCAGAACAAACTGAAGGATCGCCATCTACCCAAAAAGTTGTCTATGAAACAGTAGCCACACCTTACAAATTGAATAATGCTAATATACCTCGGATAGAGTTACTTCCACATATAATTGAACAAAACAATTATACAAATCTCTGTCTTCATACCCTAGGAAAACAATCAAATAGAATAGAAAATTTATTACAACCACCTAGTCACAAAGAGAAAAAACAATTGTTTTTCAAACCACCTCCTGATTTGAATAAAGAGAAATTTCTTATAGGCGAAGATAATACTACCCTTATGGGACAATTAATTTCTAAATTATCAAAATTAGAAATAAAAGAACCAAAACCAACAATAGTAATATCTGCTCCTATTCTCCCAGATAGTACTAAAGGAAAAGAAAAAATCCCTGAACATGATACTATGACATTACAAGAAGAAACACTTTTCCAAACAAATGAGACCATAGAACCATCTATAGGACCATCAATTACCAATACAATACAAAATATGCAAAAAGCATTTTCAGAAATACAACTAACTCCAGAAAGTATCAATCGGATTAATTATAGTAAAAATTGGCAACCAATAAATGCTCGCCCATATTATAAGAGACCAACTCCTGTTGATATACAATTAGAAGAAGACTTAACAAGTCATACTTCTACATATTCTGGAAGGACTATCATAGATTGGAATATAGACGGTATCTCTGATCACAGGATCCTAGATACAATGAAACATATGACTATGTATGCATCTGCTTGTAAAATGGCTGGAAGCCATGACCAAGAAATCGCCAAAGCTATAGTCTCAGGCTTCACTGGATGGCTGAGAGGATGGTGGGATTCATATCTAAATGAACAAACGAAACAAAATATATTAACCAATACTAGGCAATGGACAGCAAAAAATGAACATAATCAGGATATGGTATATTCTGAGAGTGATGCTGTCAATTCTCTAATATACACCATTGCTCTTCATTTCATAGGAAATACATCAATACTTGCAGCAAGAACTGCTGACCTTCTATCCAATTTAAGATGTCCAACATTGTCACATTATAAATGGTATAAAGACGTATTTTTCTCCCGACTACTTATACGAGAAGATAGTCACCTAGATCACTGGAAAGAAAAATTTGTTGCAGGACTACCTTACCTCTTTGCTGAAAAAGTAAAAGAACGTCTCAAAAATAAAAATAGCGGAATGATCAATTATTCCCAATATACTTTAGGCGAGTTATCTTCAGAAATTTGTGCTGAAGGCTTAGCCCTATGCACAGACTTAAAACTCAAAAGGCAACTCGATAAACAGAATCTAAGTGGTAAGAAAGAATTAGGAGATTTTTGCCAACAATTTGGCTATCATATGGACCAAGGACATATAGATAAAGGACATATAGATAGAACCAAACCGCATAAAATACATAAAGTATATAAAAGGAAAAAACATCGTGATAAACCCGATAAAACGTATAAATCTTTTCCAACTAAGCAGAAAAAATATAAGAAATTTACAAAACGTTTTGCTTCTAAATCATTTCAAAATAAGAAAAAATTACCTGTTTGTTATAAATGCGGAAAGGTAGGCCATTACAAAAGCCAATGTAAAATTAAACAAAAATTAGATTCGATTACTTTAGATGAATCCATTAGAAATAAAATCTACGATATTATTCAGTTATATGATTCAGATAGTTCGAGTTCGGATACTACTTCTTCTAGTAGTGATACTTCCTTTATAGGTACAATACATAATGATGATTTTTATTGGTCAAACAACAGTTCGGATATTGACGATGATAATGAAATATGCAACTGTCCTATATCATCTGATATTCATACATTAACAAAAGAAGATAATCTAATTCTAGATTTAATAGAGAAAATATCCGATCCCAATGAAAAAAGAGAAATAATTACTCAATTTATAAATCTCACTAAATCGAAAACAAAACATACACCATTAGTCAAACCTCCTGATAATTATAATTTTTCTGATATTATGAAAAGAATCAGTCAACATGAAGCTACCCAAAAGGAACCTACTATTGCTGAACTCAAAGCTGAAGTTAATACTGTCAAAATAGAATTATCCCAACTAAAAACAAGAATTCAAATTCTTGAACTTCATAATACTTCTGGAATACAGACTGAGGAAGACATTGTAGAATTCAATCATTTACTTAAATCATACCATCCCAATGACTATTCAAATCATCCTAATGATTATTTAGATCAAATACATTGTGGAGAATCTTCATCCAATAGACATTCGGTTAATATAATAAATAAAGTAATCACACAAAAATGGTTTGTATTAATAACTATTGTAATAAATGATGAATTTGAATTTCAATCTTTAGCATTAATAGATTCGGGTGCTGATTTAAATTGTCTTAATGAAGGATTAGTTCCTACTAAATATTTTGATAAAACCACCCAAATCCTTAATACAGCCGATGGTAGTAGACTATTTATCAAATACAAACTTTCTAATGCAAAAATATGTACGGAAGGACATTGCTTCCCTACTCCATTTATTATGGTTAAAGGACTCAGTCAAGCTGTAATTTTAGGAGTCCCTTTTCTTACTTTATTATATCCAGTTACGGTTTCCCATACAGGCCTTGAAACAAATATACATGGTACACCCATTAGATTTGAATTTCTTGATAAACCAAGAATTAAAGAAATAAATACTGTTAAACAAAATATCAAAAATAAAGAAAGCTTCTTAGGATCATTACAATTGGAAATCAAACATAAGATTATAAGCGAAAACCTCCAATCTGCTGAAATAATACAAAAAATACAACATCTTAAGAATATTATTGAAAAAGAAATATGTAATGAACTACCCAATGCATTTTGGCATCGAAAACAACATATAGTAGGATTACCATATGAAACCAGTTTTGATGAATCAAAAATACCAACTAAGGCTAGGCCAATCCAAATGAATACTGAATTATTACAAACATGTCAAAAAGAAATAAATAATCTACTCAATAAGAAATTAATACGACCAAGTACTTCTCCTTGGAGTTGTTCTGCTTTCTATGTTAACAAAAATGCTGAACAAGAACGAGGTGTTCCTCGACTAGTCATCAATTATAAACCCCTTAATAAAGTTTTAAAATGGATACGATATCCTATTCCAAATAAAAAAGATCTATTAGATAGATTATTACATGCTGTAATCTTCTCCAAATTCGATTTAAAATCCGGTTTTTGGCAAATCCAAATAAACGAAAAAGATAAATATAAAACAGCCTTTAATGTTCCCTTTGGACAATACGAATGGAATGTCATGCCATTTGGATTGAAAAATGCTCCATCTGAATTTCAGAAAATTATGAATGATATATTCAATCCCTTTTATAAATTTATGATTGTTTACATTGATGATATTTTAGTCTTCTCTGAATCTATAGAACAGCATTTCAAACACTTACATACTTTTATCCATTTAATAAAGACATCTGGTTTAGTGGTCTCCTCCACTAAGTTAAATTTATTTCAAACAAAAATACGATTCTTAGGCCATAATATAAATCAAGGCACTATCATCCCAATTGATCGCTCAATACTTTTTGCTGATAAATTCCCTGATAAAATCTTAGATAAAACTGAATTACAACGCTTTCTAGGATGTCTAAATTACATAAGTGATTTTTACCAAAATCTTGCTTTAGATGCAAAACCTCTTTATGATCGCTTAAAAAAGAATCCTCCCCCATGGACTGATATTCATACTTTAGCTGTTCAACGTCTTAAACTTAAAGCTAAAGAACTTCCATGTTTAAACCTCATTGATCCTATTGCATTTAAAATCATTGAATGTGATGCTTCTGATCTTGGCCTTGGAGGCATTCTAAAACAATCTCTTAATAATTCTAAAGAACAATTAATCAGGTTCACTTCAAAAGCCTGGAATCCAACTCAAAGGAATTATTCCACTGTTAAAAAAGAACTCCTTGCTATCATCCATTGTGTTTGCAAATTCCAAACCGATATTCTCAATCAACATTTTCTTATACGCACTGATAGTAAAGCTGCAAAAGATATTCTGCAAAAAGATGTCCAAAATCTTGTTTCCAAACAAATTTTTGCTCGATGGCAAGCAATTTTCTCTGCCTTCGACTTTTCCATTGAACATCTACACGGTTCTTCGAATTCCCTTCCTGACTTCTTAACCCGTGAATTTTTGCAGGGGGGACCATATCCATCATCCTAAAGACGACAACAGGACGAAATCATTTCGCCCCACAGTTTTCCCTTCCAAAGGTTTGCACATCTCTAAACATATTACTGATACAAAAATGAATCCTTCTTCCAAAGGCAAACAGCCAATGGATCTAATTCAAAGCAATAGATATGGGCCTCTCATGCCCAGTCATTCTCCTCTTGACCTAACCCCTATGTCACCTTTAAGGTCTACAAATGTACCAGAATACATAATCCAATCTCCTCCACAAAGTCCATCTGTCACCCCAAGTCCAGCATTCACCCCAGCATCGTATCCCAATAAACAAACTTCAAACTCTCCCAAGTCAGTATATACTGATATTGCTTTCCTACCAGAAACTATCATCTCAGATAACCATATTGGCTTAGACCCATGCAAAATAGCTCCCCTATATTTATCCAACCATATGAACTCTTCTTATGGAATCAAAACCCGAGAATGGTATGAAGCCATACTTATGGAGACTGGTTCAGTTTCCATAGTACATTTCTACCAAGAAAATACCAAAATATTTGCATATTCAAAATTGCAAATCAAAAGGTTACTTTCATATGAAGATTGGGGCTGCAATCCCAATCAAGGGAAAAAGCTTCTCAATCCAATATTCCAATATAAATCATATAAGTATAGTGAATATATTGAAGCATGGCACAAAGTCTTTGCTTACCAAAATCAAAATAATACACACTCCTGGTATATCCAATTCAAATTCCCTATCCTTGAGAGATTCCCTAGCTGGTTCCGACATTGGTTCCTAATCTGGGGATCCTTAACCCAAATACTGCCAGAGCCATTTCAAGCCCTACAGACTAAATTTGTTGAATATAATACTTGCACTGAAACCGATGATTATCACCTTTATTTCATGGCCATTTACCAAATTCCCTGGATTCTCAAATGGGAATATTCAATCTCTGAAAATAATACTCTTGACTATACTTACATTCCCCAACTTGGCAAAACCGTGAAGGTTAAATGGTGGGATATCTTCAATACTAATCCTGCTACTTTACCTTTGAAAAGAATACCTCCACAACCCACAACCTTCAACTCTGCTACATATAATACAGTCAGTCTCCCTACTTTCTCAGCCTATCTCAAAAGGTTGAAACAGTCAAATCCCAATGCTACATTTGAAGAAATAGAGCAAACATTGCTCCATGTTTTCACCCCCAATAAAGCCGTACCAACATCATCAGAAGAAACAGTCCAATCAGGAAATCCCCTGTTGGATGATTTCAGCCAAAGGCCCACAGAATGACCCGACCCGGTGGTCCAGTTCCTTCTTCAGCAATGATATGACTACACCGACAGTGACACCGACAGTGATAAGACTTGATAAGACTACTACAGCACATAATATTCTCTTTTCAATAAAGAAAAAGCATCCCTCTACAGGAACGATTCCTTCTGCACAAACGACAAAAGCCACGTTGCACTCCCTCTACAGGAAAGAGCACTCCCTCTACAGGAAAGATTCCCTCTTCAGAAGACGACAAAGGCCACGTCACATAAAAGACAACCTTGTTCCCTTTCAGGTCCTTTCAGGTCACATCAACCAATAGCCATCAGCAAACCAGCGATAGCCACGTATCATCTCCTTATCTTTACGATGCCTTCTCCAGCAAGCAAACGATCCTGAGCCACAACTTCCTTCAGCCAATCATATCCCTTCCTTCGTCGGCAAGCAATTAACACCAGCCACTCGTTGAAGACCAAACCCTCTATAAATACCTCTTCAGCTAAGAAGAATTCAGAGCATCAAGGATATCTTCCAGCATACCAGCAGACGAGCACAGCAGCACAGTCACAGCAGCACAGTCTATTTAGATCTAGATCTTCTCATACTTTCTCTCTCATAAGATCTCTTCTCTTTTTCTTACCTTCTTCTCTTCTCAATCTGTATCAAAGAACGGTCATCGACGACTGTACTTCATAAAGTCGGTAACCTCCATAACTTTTATGTGTGATTATGTGTGATTGTAATCAGTCCTCTTTACCTTCCTATTTGCCTTCCGAGTGGAGGAAATTCGCAAGCCTGTGTATTTGTAATCAGTGAGTTTTTACTTTCAAGTAATCAATAAGTAATGCAGTTCAAGTTAGTTTTTACTTTCAAAATCTCTGAGTATACTCATACTTCTTGGATTGTTTTTGACATTTCAGTATTACCAATTATTGTTATAATATTTGCATTTCTTTATTATGTTTCTATACTTCAGCAGTTAATAACCTATAATACTACAATCTTTTCTTACTTATTATAAATTCCGCAATCCTTTATAATTTCCTTACCAGTTTAATACTTAGGGAGATTCTTGGGCTAAAATGGATTAGAGACTTAGAACCTCCACGAAAATCCGTTACAACCTATGATCGGAATTCTCATATACCAGTTACTCCAATTTCAAAACCACAGTTAGAAGGGTTTTTACGCACATCTGATAATATTATTATACCTCAATATGAACAGGCTGAATCAGAATTTATCCAAGTGCTACAAATTGAAGAAACATTCACAAAGGAAGATATTATAAATGATTTTCTATCTCCAGAGAATGATAATATTAGAAAATGGTATGTTAAAGAATTCAAACCTAGATTAGTAGAACTATTCCATTCCCAGTTCAATAGTTGGAGACAAAAAGGAAATAAAGGAAAATGTTTTTTCGATTGGTTAAGAGATACTCTTAAACAACATAATATCCCAATTCCTGAGTTTGAATTAAATACTGTAGAAACTCAATATACTACTTTTAATACAACAGAAGGAAAATCAATTAAATCCATACACCCTCCAGAACAAAGTCTGAAAATACAAGGAATGGTATCTGGATAGGATTAAACTGGTAAGGATGATGGATATGGTCCCCCCTGCAAAAATTCACCATTAGTCAAACCTCCTTACCAGTTTAATATTTTGTTTCGTTTGTCCATTTAGATATGAATCCCACCATCCTCTCAGCCATCCAGTGAAGCCTGAGACTATAGCTTTGGCGATTTCTTGGTCATGGCTTCCAGCCATTTTACAAGCAGATGCATACATAGTCATATGTTTCATTGTATCTAGGATCCTGTGATCAGAGATACCGTCTATATTCCAATCTATGATAGTCCTTCCAGAATATGTAGAAGTATGACTTGTTAAGTCTTCTTCTAATTGTATATCAACAGGAGTTGGTCTCTTATAATATGGGCGAGCATTTATTGGTTGCCAATTTTTACTATAATTAATCCGATTGATACTTTCTGGAGTTAGTTGTATTTCTGAAAATGCTTTTTGCATATTTTGTATTGTATTGGTAATTGATGGTCCTATAGATGGTTCTATGGTCTCATTTGTTTGGAAAAGTGTTTCTTCTTGTAATGTCATAGTATCATGTTCAGGGATTTTTTCTTTTCCTTTAGTACTATCTGGGAGAATAGGAGCAGATATTACTATTGTTGGTTTTGGTTCTTTTATTTCTAATTTTGATAATTTAGAAATTAATTGTCCCATAAGGGTAGTATTATCTTCGCCTATAAGAAATTTCTCTTTATTCAAATCAGGAGGTGGTTTGAAAAACAATTGTTTTTTCTCTTTGTGACTAGGTGGTTGTAATAAATTTTCTATTCTATTTGATTGTTTTCCTAGGGTATGAAGACAGAGATTTGTATAATTGTTTTGTTCAATTATATGTGGAAGTAACTCTATCCGAGGTATATTAGCATTATTCAATTTGTAAGGTGTGGCTACTGTTTCATAGACAACTATTTGGGTAGATGGCGATCCTTCAGTTTGTTCTGAAGCTTTTGGTACCGTAGTTGCCATTCCTTGTATTTTCAGACTTTGTTCTGGAGGGTGTATGGATTTAATTGATTTTCCTTCTGTTGTATTAAAAGTAGTATATTGAGTTTCTACAGTATTTAATTCAAACTCAGGAATTGGGATATTATGTTGTTTAAGAGTATCTCTTAACCAATCGAAAAAACATTTTCCTTTATTTCCTTTTTGTCTCCAACTATTGAACTGGGAATGGAATAGTTCTACTAATCTAGGTTTGAATTCTTTAACATACCATTTTCTAATATTATCATTCTCTGGAGATAGAAAATCATTTATAATATCTTCCTTTGTGAATGTTTCTTCAATTTGTAGCACTTGGATAAATTCTGATTCAGCCTGTTCATATTGAGGTATAATAATATTATCAGATGTGCGTAAAAACCCTTCTAACTGTGGTTTTGAAATTGGAGTAACTGGTATATGAGAATTCCGATTATAGGTTGTAACGGATTTTCGTGGAGGTTCTAAGTCTCTAAAAGAATGGTTGCTTATGGTTTCTGATGTGGATGTCTTATTTAAAAGATTATTATTAGTAAATTGGATTTCAACATTTCCATCCGTATATTCTGAAATTCTGTCTAGGATGTTCTGGATAGGATTTTGTGATGATGGTTGGTTGTTATTATGAATAGCCCAAGTATGGGGTAGGACTATATCTGACCATGATATTGTTTTTGGTATGATCGTATTTGATCTTTCTATATTGGTTTGAAAAAATATTGTTTGTCCTTTATTGTCTATTTGGAGTATATTAGGGCATAATGTATTCATTACCTTATAATATATCCTATAGATAATGGCTATATTTTGTGAACCCGTCATCATGTCAAATCCTTGTGTTTTAAGATTTAAAGATAAAACATTTAATATGTTTGGGTCTGTTAATGATACAGAATAATTTGGAAAGCAATTGAAATATATCGGTCCACTACATAAACTAGTTTCTACCATTCCTAGTAATGAATCTGAGAATTTGTTATGTCTAGTATCTCGTAAACAAACTAAAATAGAATTATTTAGTCCTAGTCTAGTGAGTGGTTTAACTGCTACTTGTATTAATCCTATATGTAAATATTTATAATTCTTATTTTGATGAACTTGTAATATTTTTTTAGATAGTAATTGGAAATCTTCTTGATTACTAGTAACAGAAAGAGTTTCTTCTACTGTTTTTATGGCATATCCGACTTTAAGGTCGAATGTACCCTTTTTGTAAATATCAGATATGGGAACCTTGGGTATGTTCCAGTTCTGGATTTGATTTTCAATATCATTTATCACAAGTTCTTCCTTGTTTTTAATTCTTAGAGTTCTATTAGTCTTACTAGTTGTGGTATCTGTCAGATTCTTAATAAATTTCTCCATTATTAGGTTGCGGATAATGACAACTCAGGACGACCAAAAGTCCAGCGTTTTCCCTAACGGCTCTTCCTCGGCCTTGGCGGTACTTTGCATAAGACTTTTTCGTCTCGTGTCTTAACACTCGGACCAACTTTCTCTAATGGATAAATTTCTTAAGTTTCTTAAGATAGCAAAACTGGTAATACTATGAGATCTCTAATACAGGGTTGGCTCTGATACCATTTTAGCCCAAGAATCTCCCTAAGTATTAAACTGGTAAGGAAATTATAAAGGATTGCGGAATTTATAATAAGTAAGAAAAGATTGTAGTATTATAGGTTATTAACTGCTGAAGTATAGAAACATAATAAAGAAATGCAAATATTATAACAATAATTGGTAATACTGAAATGTCAAAAACAATCCAAGAAGTATGAGTATACTCAGAGATTTTGAAAGTAAAAACTAACTTGAACTGCATTACTTATTGATTACTTGAAAGTAAAAACTCACTGATTACAAATACACAGGCTTGCGAATTTCCTCCACTCGGAAGGCAAATAGGAAGGTAAAGAGGACTGATTACAATCACACATAATCACACATAAAAGTTATGGAGGTTACCGACTTTATGAAGTACAGTCGTCGATGACCGTTCTTTGATACAGATTGAGAAGAGAAGAAGGTAAGAAAAAGAGAAGAGATCTTATGAGAGAGAAAGTATGAGAAGATCTAGATCTAAATAGACTGTGCTGCTGTGACTGTGCTGCTGTGCTCGTCTGCTGGTATGCTGGAAGATATCCTTGATGCTCTGAATTCTTCTTAGCTGAAGAGGTATTTATAGAGGGTTTGGTCTTCAACGAGTGGCTGGTGTTAATTGCTTGCCGACGAAGGAAGGGATATGATTGGCTGAAGGAAGTTGTGGCTCAGGATCGTTTGCTTGCTGGAGAAGGCATCGTAAAGATAAGGAGATGATACGTGGCTATCGCTGGTTTGCTGATGGCTATTGGTTGATGTGACCTGAAAGGACCTGAAAGGGAACAAGGTTGTCTTTTATGTGACGTGGCCTTTGTCGTCTTCTGAAGAGGGAATCTTTCCTGTAGAGGGAGTGCTCTTTCCTGTAGAGGGAGTGCAACGTGGCTTTTGTCGTTTGTGCAGAAGGAATCGTTCCTGTAGAGGGATGCTTTTTCTTTATTGAAAAGAGAATATTATGTGCTGTAGTAGTCTTATCAAGTCTTATCACTGTCGGTGTCACTGTCGGTGTAGTCATATCATTGCTGAAGAAGGAACTGGACCACCGGGTCGGGTCATTCTGTGGGCCTTTGGCTGAAATCATCCAACAGGGGATTTCCTGATTGGACTGTTTCTTCTGATGATGTTGGTACGGCTTTATTGGGGGTGAAAACATGGAGCAATGTTTGCTCTATTTCTTCAAATGTAGCATTGGGATTTGACTGTTTCAACCTTTTGAGATAGGCTGAGAAAGTAGGGAGACTGACTGTATTATATGTAGCAGAGTTGAAGGTTGTGGGTTGTGGAGGTATTCTTTTCAAAGGTAAAGTAGCAGGATTAGTATTGAAGATATCCCACCATTTAACCTTCACGGTTTTGCCAAGTTGGGGAATGTAAGTATAGTCAAGAGTATTATTTTCAGAGATTGAATATTCCCATTTGAGAATCCAGGGAATTTGGTAAATGGCCATGAAATAAAGGTGATAATCATCGGTTTCAGTGCAAGTATTATATTCAACAAATTTAGTCTGTAGGGCTTGAAATGGCTCTGGCAGTATTTGGGTTAAGGATCCCCAGATTAGGAACCAATGTCGGAACCAGCTAGGGAATCTCTCAAGGATAGGGAATTTGAATTGGATATACCAGGAGTGTGTATTATTTTGATTTTGGTAAGCAAAGACTTTGTGCCATGCTTCAATATATTCACTATACTTATATGATTTATATTGGAATATTGGATTGAGAAGCTTTTTCCCTTGATTGGGATTGCAGCCCCAATCTTCATATGAAAGTAACCTTTTGATTTGCAATTTTGAATATGCAAATATTTTGGTATTTTCTTGGTAGAAATGTACTATGGAAACTGAACCAGTCTCCATAAGTATGGCTTCATACCATTCTCGGGTTTTGATTCCATAAGAAGAGTTCATATGGTTGGATAAATATAGGGGAGCTATTTTGCATGGGTCTAAGCCAATATGGTTATCTGAGATGATAGTTTCTGGTAGGAAAGCAATATCAGTATATACTGACTTGGGAGAGTTTGAAGTTTGTTTATTGGGATACGATGCTGGGGTGAATGCTGGACTTGGGGTGACAGATGGACTTTGTGGAGGAGATTGGATTATGTATTCTGGTACATTTGTAGACCTTAAAGGTGACATAGGGGTTAGGTCAAGAGGAGAATGACTGGGCATGAGAGGCCCATATCTATTGCTTTGAATTAGATCCATTGGCTGTTTGCCTTTGGAAGAAGGATTCATTTTTGTATCAGTAATATGTTTAGAGATGTGCAAACCTTTGGAAGGGAAAACTGTGGGGCGAAATGATTTCGTCCTGTTGTCGTCTTTAGGATGATGGATATGGTCCCCCCTGCAAAAATTCACGGGTTAAGAAGTCAGGAAGGGAATTCGAAGAACCGTGTAGATGTTCAATGGAAAAGTCGAAGGCAGATAAAATTGCTTGCCATCGAGCAAGAAGATAATCTAATTCTAGATTTAATAGAGAAAATATCCGATCCCAATGAAAAAAGAGAAATAATTACTCAATTTATAAATCTCACTAAATCGAAAACAAAACATACACCATTAGTCAAACCTCCTGATAATTATAATTTTTCTGATATTATGAAAAGAATCAGTCAACATGAAGCTACCCAAAAGGAACCTACTATTGCTGAACTCAAAGCTGAAGTTAATACTGTCAAAATAGAATTATCCCAACTAAAAACAAGAATTCAAATTCTTGAACTTCATAATACTTCTGGAATACAGACTGAGGAAGACATTGTAGAATTCAATCATTTACTTAAATCATACCATCCCAATGACTATTCAAATCATCCTAATGATTATTTAGATCAAATACATTGTGGAGAATCTTCATCCAATAGACATTCGGTTAATATAATAAATAAAGTAATCACACAAAAATGGTTTGTATTAATAACTATTGTAATAAATGATGAATTTGAATTTCAATCTTTAGCATTAATAGATTCGGGTGCTGATTTAAATTGTCTTAATGAAGGATTAGTTCCTACTAAATATTTTGATAAAACCACCCAAATCCTTAATACAGCCGATGGTAGTAGACTATTTATCAAATACAAACTTTCTAATGCAAAAATATGTACGGAAGGACATTGCTTCCCTACTCCATTTATTATGGTTAAAGGACTCAGTCAAGCTGTAATTTTAGGAGTCCCTTTTCTTACTTTATTATATCCAGTTACGGTTTCCCATACAGGCCTTGAAACAAATATACATGGTACACCCATTAGATTTGAATTTCTTGATAAACCAAGAATTAAAGAAATAAATACTGTTAAACAAAATATCAAAAATAAAAAAAGCTTCTTAGAATCATTACAATTGGAAATCAAACATAAGATTATAAGCGAAAACCTCCAATCTGCTGAAATAATACAAAAAATACAACATCTTAAGAATATTATTGAAAAAGAAATATGTAATGAACTACCCAATGCATTTTGGCATCGAAAACAACATATAGTAGGATTACCATATGAAACCAGTTTTGATGAATCAAAAATACCAACTAAGGCTAGGCCAATCCAAATGAATACTGAATTATTACAAACATGTCAAAAAGAAATAAATAATCTACTCAATAAGAAATTAATACGACCAAGTACTTCTCCTTGGAGTTGTTCTGCTTTCTATGTTAACAAAAAATGCTGAACAAGAACGAGGTGTTCCTCGACTAGTCATCAATTATAAACCCCTTAATAAAGTTTTAAAATGGATACGATATCCTATTCCAAATAAAAAAGATCTATTAGATAGATTATTACATGCTGTAATCTTCTCCAAATTCGATTTAAAATCCGGTTTTTGGCAAATCCAAATAAACGAAAAAGATAAATATAAAACAGCCTTTAATGTTCCCTTTGGACAATACGAATGGAATGTCATGCCATTTGGATTGAAAAATGCTCCATCTGAATTTCAGAAAATTATGAATGATATATTCAATCCCTTTTATAAATTTATGATTGTTTACATTGATGATATTTTAGTCTTCTCTGAATCTATAGAACAGCATTTCAAACACTTACATACTTTTATCCATTTAATAAAGACATCTGGTTTAGTGGTCTCCTCCACTAAGTTAAATTTATGTGTACCTATAAAGGAAGTATCACTACTAGAAGAAGTAGTATCCGAACTCGAACTATCTGAATCATATAACTGAATAATATCGTAGATTTTATTTCTAATGGATTCATCTAAAGTAATCGAATCTAATTTTTGTTTAATTTTACATTGGCTTTTGTAATGGCCTACCTTTCCGCATTTATAACAAACAGGTAATTTTTTCTTATTTTGAAATGATTTAGAAGCAAAACGTTTTGTAAATTTCTTATATTTTTTCTGCTTAGTTGGAAAAGATTTATACGTTTTATCGGGTTTATCACGATGTTTTTTCCTTTTATATACTTTATGTATTTTATGCGGTTTGGTTCTATCTATATGTCCTTTATCTATATGTCCTTGGTCCATATGATAGCCAAATTGTTGGCAAAAATCTCCTAATTCTTTCTTACCACTTAGATTCTGTTTATCGAGTTGCCTTTTGAGTTTTAAGTCTGTGCATAGGGCTAAGCCTTCAGCACAAATTTCTGAAGATAACTCGCCTAAAGTATATTGGGAATAATTGATCATTCCGCTATTTTTATTTTTGAGACGTTCTTTTACTTTTTCAGCAAAGAGGTAAGGTAGTCCTGCAACAAATTTTTCTTTCCAGTGATCTAGGTGACTATCTTCTCGTATAAGTAGTCGGGAGAAAAATACGTCTTTATACCATTTATAATGTGACAATGTTGGACATCTTAAATTGGATAGAAGGTCAGCAGTTCTTGCTGCAAGTATTGATGTATTTCCTATGAAATGAAGAGCAATGGTGTATATTAGAGAATTGACAGCATCACTCTCAGAAAATACCATATCCTGATTATGTTCATTTTTTGCTGTCCATTGCCTAGTATTGGTGGAGTCTTAAACTTAAAGCTAAAGAACTTCCATGTTTAAACCTCATTGATCCTATTGCATTTAAAATCATTGAATGTGATGCTTCTGATCTTGGCCTTGGAGGCATTCTAAAACAATCTCTTAATAATTCTAAAGAACAATTAATCAGGTTCACTTCAAAAGCCTGGAATCCAACTCAAAGGAATTATTCCACTGTTAAAAAAGAACTCCTTGCTATCATCCATTGTGTTTGCAAATTCCAAACCGATATTCTCAATCAACATTTTCTTATACGCACTGATAGTAAAGCTGCAAAAGATATTCTGCAAAAAGATGTCCAAAATCTTGTTTTGATGGATATGGTCCCCCCTGCAAAAATTCACGGGTTAAGAAGTCAGGAAGGGAATTCGAAGAACCGTGTAGATGTTCAATGGAAAAGTCGAAGGCAGAGAAAATTGCTTGCCATCGAGCAAAAATTTGTTTGGAAACAAGATTTTGGACATCTTTTTGCAGAATATCTTTTGCAGCTTTACTATCAGTGCGTATAAGAAAATGTTGATTGAGAATATCGGTTTGGAATTTGCAAACACAATGGATGAGATCTCATAGTATTACCAGTTTTGCTATCTTAAGAAACTTAAGAAATTTATCCATTAGAGAAAGTTGGTCCGAGTGTTAAGACACGAGACGAAAAAGTCTTATGCAAAGTACCGCCAAGGCCGAGGAAGAGCCGTTAGGGAAAACGCTGGACTTTTGGTCGTCCTGAGTTGTCATTATCCGCAACCTAATAATGGAGAAATTTATTAAGAATCTGACAGATACCACAACTAGTAAGACTAATAGAACTCTAAGAATTAAAAACAAGGAAGAACTTGTGATAAATGATATTGAAAATCAAATCCAGAACTGGAACATACCCAAGGTTCCCATATCTGATATTTACAAAAAGGGTACATTCGACCTTAAAGTCGGATATGCCATAAAAACAGTAGAAGAAACTCTTTCTGTTACTAGTAATCAAGAAGATTTCCAATTACTATCTAAAAAAATATTACAAGTTCATCAAAATAAGAATTATAAATATTTACATATAGGATTAATACAAGTAGCAGTTAAACCACTCACTAGACTAGGACTAAATAATTCTATTTTAGTTTGTTTACGAGATACTAGACATAACAAATTCTCAGATTCATTACTAGGAATGGTAGAAACTAGTTTATGTAGTGGACCGATATATTTCAATTGCTTTCCAAATTATTCTGTATCATTAACAGACCCAAACATATTAAATGTTTTATCTTTAAATCTTAAAACACAAGGATTTGACATGATGACGGGTTCACAAAATATAGCCATTATCTATAGGATATATTATAAGGTAATGAATACATTATGCCCTAATATACTCCAAATAGACAATAAAGGACAAACAATATTTTTTCAAACCAATATAGAAAGATCAAATACGATCATACCAAAAACAATATCATGGTCAGATATAGTCCTACCCCATACTTGGGCTATTCATAATAACAACCAACCATCATCACAAAATCCTATCCAGAACATCCCAGACAGAATTTCAGAATATACGGATGGAAATGTTGAAATCCAATTTACTAATAATAATCTTTTAAATAAGACATCCACATCAGAAACCATAAGCAACCATTCTTTTAGAGACTTAGAACCTCCACGAAAATCCGTTACAACCTATGATCGGAATTCTCATATACCAGTTACTCCAATTTCAAAACCACAGTTAGAAGGGTTTTTACGCACATCTGATAATATTATTATACCTCAATATGAACAGGCTGAATCAGAATTTATCCAAGTGCTACAAATTGAAGAAACATTCACAAAGGAAGATATTATAAATGATTTTCTATCTCCAGAGAATGATAATATTAGAAAATGGTATGTTAAAGAATTCAAACCTAGATTAGTAGAACTATTCCATTCCCAGTTCAATAGTTGGAGACAAAAAGGAAATAAAGGAAAATGTTTTTTCGATTGGTTAAGAGATACTCTTATACAACATAATATCCCAATTCCTGAGTTTGAATTAAATACTGTAGAAACTCAATATACTACTTTTAATACAACAGAAGGAAAATCAATTAAATCCATACACCCTCCAGAACAAAGTCTGAAAATACAAGGAATGGCAACTACGGTACCAAAAGCTTCAGAACAAACTGAAGGATCGCCATCTACCCAAATAGTTGTCTATGAAACAGTAGCCACACCTTACAAATTGAATAATGCTAATATACCTCGGATAGAGTTACTTCCACATATAATTGAACAAAACAATTATACAAATCTCTGTCTTCATACCCTAGGAAAACAATCAAATAGAATAGAAAATTTATTACAACCACCTAGTCACAAAGAGAAAAAACAATTGTTTTTCAAACCACCTCCTGATTTGAATAAAGAGAAATTTCTTATAGGCGAAGATAATACTACCCTTATGGGACAATTAATTTCTAAATTATCAAAATTAGAAATAAAAGAACCAAAACCAACAATAGTAATATCTGCTCCTATTCTCCCAGATAGTACTAAAGGAAAAGAAAAAATCCCTGAACATGATACTATGACATTACAAGAAGAAACACTTTTCCAAACAAATGAGACCATAGAACCATCTATAGGACCATCAATTACCAATACAATACAAAATATGCAAAAAGCATTTTCAGAAATACAACTAACTCCAGAAAGTATCAATCGGATTAATTATAGTAAAAATTGGCAACCAATAAATGCTCGCCCATATTATAAGAGACCAACTCCTGTTGATATACAATTAGAAGAAGACTTAACAAGTCATACTTCTACATATTCTGGAAGGACTATCATAGATTGGAATATAGACGGTATCTCTGATCACAGGATCCTAGATACAATGAAACATATGACTATGTATGCATCTGCTTGTAAAATGGCTGGAAGCCATGACCAAGAAATCGCCAAAGCTATAGTCTCAGGCTTCACTGGATGGCTGAGAGGATGGTGGGATTCATATCTAAATGAACAAACGAAACAAAATATATTAACCAATACTAGGCAATGGACAACAAAAAATGAACATAATCAGGATATGGTATATTCTGAGAGTGATGCTGTCAATTCTCTAATATACACCATTGCTCTTCATTTCATAGGAAATACATCAATACTTGCAGCAAGAACTGCTGACCTTCTATCCAATTTAAGATGTCCAACATTGTCACATTATAAATGGTATAAAGACGTATTTTTCTCCCGACTACTTATACGAGAAGATAGTCACCTAGATCACTGGAAAGAAAAATTTGTTGCAGGACTACCTTACCTCTTTGCTGAAAAAGTAAAAGAACGTCTCAAAAATAAAAATAGCGGAATGATCAATTATTCCCAATATACTTTAGGCGAGTTATCTTCAGAAATTTGTGCTGAAGGCTTAGCCCTATGCACAGACTTAAAACTCAAAAGGCAACTCGATAAACAGAATCTAAGTGGTAAGAAAGAATTAGGAGATTTTTGCCAACAATTTGGCTATCATATGGACCAAGGACATATAGATAAAGGACATATAGATAGAACCAAACCGCATAAAATACATAAAGTATATAAAAGGAAAAAACATCGTGATAAACCCGATAAAACGTATAAATCTTTTCCAACTAAGCAGAAAAAATATAAGAAATTTACAAAACGTTTTGCTTCTAAATCATTTCAAAATAAGAAAAAATTACCTGTTTGTTATAAATGCGGAAAGGTAGGCCATTACAAAAGCCAATGTAAAATTAAACAAAAATTAGATTCGATTACTTTAGATGAATCCATTAGAAATAAAATCTACGATATTATTCAGTTATATGATTCAGATAGTTCGAGTTCGGATACTACTTCTTCTAGTAGTGATACTTCCTTTATAGGTACAATACATAATGATGATTTTTATTGGTCAAACAACAGTTCGGATATTGACGATGATAATGAAATATGCAACTGTCCTATATCATCTGATATTCATACATTAACAAAAGAAGATAATCTAATTCTAGATTTAATAGAGAAAATATCCGATCCCAATGAAAAAAGAGAAATAATTACTCAATTTATAAATCTCACTAAATCGAAAACAAAACATACACCATTAGTCAAACCTCCTGATAATTATAATTTTTCTGATATTATGAAAAGAATCAGTCAACATGAAGCTACCCAAAAGGAACCTACTATTGCTGAACTCAAAGCTGAAGTTAATACTGTCAAAATAGAATTATCCCAACTAAAAACAAGAATTCAAATTCTTGAACTTCATAATACTTCTGGAATACAGACTGAGGAAGACATTGTAGAATTCAATCATTTACTTAAATCATACCATCCCAATGACTATTCAAATCATCCTAATGATTATTTAGATCAAATACATTGTGGAGAATCTTCATCCAATAGACATTCGGTTAATATAATAAATAAAGTAATCACACAAAAATGGTTTGTATTAATAACTATTGTAATAAATGATGAATTTGAATTTCAATCTTTAGCATTAATAGATTCGGGTGCTGATTTAAATTGTCTTAATGAAGGATTAGTTCCTACTAAATATTTTGATAAAACCACCCAAATCCTTAATACAGCCGATGGTAGTAGACTATTTATCAAATACAAACTTTCTAATGCAAAAATATGTACGGAAGGACATTGCTTCCCTACTCCATTTATTATGGTTAAAGGACTCAGTCAAGCTGTAATTTTAGGAGTCCCTTTTCTTACTTTATTATATCCAGTTACGGTTTCCCATACAGGCCTTGAAACAAATATACATGGTACACCCATTAGATTTGAATTTCTTGATAAACCAAGAATTAAAGAAATAAATACTGTTAAACAAAATATCAAAAATAAAGAAAGCTTCTTAGGATCATTACAATTGGAAATCAAACATAAGATTATAAGCGAAAACCTCCAATCTGCTGAAATAATACAAAAAATACAACATCTTAAGAATATTATTGAAAAAGAAATATGTAATGAACTACCCAATGCATTTTGGCATCGAAAACAACATATAGTAGGATTACCATATGAAACCAGTTTTGATGAATCAAAAATACCAACTAAGGCTAGGCCAATCCAAATGAATACTGAATTATTACAAACATGTCAAAAAGAAATAAATAATCTACTCAATAAGAAATTAATACGACCAAGTACTTCTCCTTGGAGTTGTTCTGCTTTCTATGTTAACAAAAATGCTGAACAAGAACGAGGTGTTCCTCGACTAGTCATCAATTATAAACCCCTTAATAAAGTTTTAAAATGGATACGATATCCTATTCCAAATAAAAAAGATCTATTAGATAGATTATTACATGCTGTAATCTTCTCCAAATTCGATTTAAAATCCGGTTTTTGGCAAATCCAAATAAACGAAAAAGATAAATATAAAACAGCCTTTAATGTTCCCTTTGGACAATACGAATGGAATGTCATGCCATTTGGATTGAAAAATGCTCCATCTGAATTTCAGAAAATTATGAATGATATATTCAATCCCTTTTATAAATTTATGATTGTTTACATTGATGATATTTTAGTCTTCTCTGAATCTATAGAACAGCATTTCAAACACTTACATACTTTTATCCATTTAATAAAGACATCTGGTTTAGTGGTCTCCTCCACTAAGTTAAATTTATTTCAAACAAAAATACGATTCTTAGGCCATAATATAAATCAAGGCACTATCATCCCAATTGATCGCTCAATACTTTTTGCTGATAAATTCCCTGATAAAATCTTAGATAAAACTGAATTACAACGCTTTCTAGGATGTCTAAATTACATAAGTGATTTTTACCAAAATCTTGCTTTAGATGCAAAACCTCTTTATGATCGCTTAAAAAAGAATCCTCCCCCATGGACTGATATTCATACTTTAGCTGTTCAACGTCTTAAACTTAAAGCTAAAGAACTTCCATGTTTAAACCTCATTGATCCTATTGCATTTAAAATCATTGAATGTGATGCTTCTGATCTTGGCCTTGGAGGCATTCTAAAACAATCTCTTAATAATTCTAAAGAACAATTAATCAGGTTCACTTCAAAAGCCTGGAATCCAACTCAAAGGAATTATTCCACTGTTAAAAAAGAACTCCTTGCTATCATCCATTGTGTTTGCAAATTCCAAACCGATATTCTCAATCAACATTTTCTTATACGCACTGATAGTAAAGCTGCAAAAGATATTCTGCAAAAAGATGTCCAAAATCTTGTTTCCAAACAAATTTTTGCTCGATGGCAAGCAATTTTATCTGCCTTCGACTTTTCCATTGAACATCTACACGGTTCTTCGAATTCCCTTCCTGACTTCTTAACCCGTGAATTTTTGCAGGGGGGACCATATCCATCATCCTAAAGACGACAACAGGACGAAATCATTTCGCCCCACAGTTTTCCCTTCCAAAGGTTTGCACATCTCTAAACATATTACTGATACAAAAATGAATCCTTCTTCCAAAGGCAAACAGCCAATGGATCTAATTCAAAGCAATAGATATGGGCCTCTCATGCCCAGTCATTCTCCTCTTGACCTAACCCCTATGTCACCTTTAAGGTCTACAAATGTACCAGAATACATAATCCAATCTCCTCCACAAAGTCCATCTGTCACCCCAAGTCCAGCATTCACCCCAGCATCGTATCCCAATAAACAAACTTCAAACTCTCCCAAGTCAGTATATACTGATATTGCTTTCCTACCAGAAACTATCATCTCAGATAACCATATTGGCTTAGACCCATGCAAAATAGCTCCCCTATATTTATCCAACCATATGAACTCTTCTTATGGAATCAAAACCCGAGAATGGTATGAAGCCATACTTATGGAGACTGGTTCAGTTTCCATAGTACATTTCTACCAAGAAAATACCAAAATATTTGCATATTCAAAATTGCAAATCAAAAGGTTACTTTCATATGAAGATTGGGGCTGCAATCCCAATCAAGGGAAAAAGCTTCTCAATCCAATATTCCAATATAAATCATATAAGTATAGTGAATATATTGAAGCATGGCACAAAGTCTTTGCTTACCAAAATCAAAATAATACACACTCCTGGTATATCCAATTCAAATTCCCTATCCTTGAGAGATTCCCTAGCTGGTTCCGACATTGGTTCCTAATCTGGGGATCCTTAACCCAAATACTGCCAGAGCCATTTCAAGCCCTACAGACTAAATTTGTTGAATATAATACTTGCACTGAAACCGATGATTATCACCTTTATTTCATGGCCATTTACCAAATTCCCTGGATTCTCAAATGGGAATATTCAATCTCTGAAAATAATACTCTTGACTATACTTACATTCCCCAACTTGGCAAAACCGTGAAGGTTAAATGGTGGGATATCTTCAATACTAATCCTGCTACTTTACCTTTGAAAAGAATACCTCCACAACCCACAACCTTCAACTCTGCTACATATAATACAGTCAGTCTCCCTACTTTCTCAGCCTATCTCAAAAGGTTGAAACAGTCAAATCCCAATGCTACATTTGAAGAAATAGAGCAAACATTGCTCCATGTTTTCACCCCCAATAAAGCCGTACCAACATCATCAGAAGAAACAGTCCAATCAGGAAATCCCCTGTTGGATGATTTCAGCCAAAGGCCCACAGAATGACCCGACCCGGTGGTCCAGTTCCTTCTTCAGCAATGATATGACTACACCGACAGTGACACCGACAGTGATAAGACTTGATAAGACTACTACAGCACATAATATTCTCTTTTCAATAAAGAAAAAGCATCCCTCTACAGGAACGATTCCTTCTGCACAAACGACAAAAGCCACGTTGCACTCCCTCTACAGGAAAGAGCACTCCCTCTACAGGAAAGATTCCCTCTTCAGAAGACGACAAAGGCCACGTCACATAAAAGACAACCTTGTTCCCTTTCAGGTCCTTTCAGGTCACATCAACCAATAGCCATCAGCAAACCAGCGATAGCCACGTATCATCTCCTTATCTTTACGATGCCTTCTCCAGCAAGCAAACGATCCTGAGCCACAACTTCCTTCAGCCAATCATATCCCTTCCTTCGTCGGCAAGCAATTAACACCAGCCACTCGTTGAAGACCAAACCCTCTATAAATACCTCTTCAGCTAAGAAGAATTCAGAGCATCAAGGATATCTTCCAGCATACCAGCAGACGAGCTCAGCAGCAGCACAGCAGCACAGTCACAGCAGCACAGTCTATTTAGATCTAGATCTTCTCATACTTTCTCTCTCATAAGATCTCTTCTCTTTTTCTTACCTTCTTCTCTTCTCAATCTGTATCAAAGAACGGTCATCGACGACTGTACTTCATAAAGTCGGTAACCTCCATAACTTTTATGTGTGATTATGTGTGATTGTAATCAGTCCTCTTTACCTTCCTATTTGCCTTCCGAGTGGAGGAAATTCGCAAGCCTGTGTATTTGTAATCAGTGAGTTTTTACTTTCAAGTAATCAATAAGTAATGCAGTTCAAGTTAGTTTTTACTTTCAAAATCTCTGAGTATACTCATACTTCTTGGATTGTTTTTGACATTTCAGTATTACCAATTATTGTTATAATATTTGCATTTCTTTATTATGTTTCTATACTTCAGCAGTTAATAACCTATAAACTACAAAATTAATAAATCCACCGTCACAACTCTCTCTATCTTGAACCATTGTAACTTAGAGCCTTTGTAATTTGAAGAGTGTTGAAGTATAGATTATATATATATATATATATATATATATATATATATATATATATATATATATATATATATGGGGGATTAACCCACTAGCTCATATGAACATATGAGCCCAACGGTTCAGATTGAATCTGGGCCGATCTGATGATCAAAGATGTTTGGTAATGTTTGAATTTTGTTTTTTTTCTACAAATCTAAGTTACTTGAAATTTTAGGTGTGTGTTCTTCTCATCAAGGCTCACCTAATAAAAATATAAAAAAAAGTATTTGAAAAAATAAAATGATAAAAATACCCCCCAATATTTTTGGGGGTATTTTTGTCATTTTATTTCATGTAAAGTAAATTTTTGATATTTTTCGAATATTCACCTATTTTTGATAAACACAAGCCTAAAATTTCAAGTGATTTGGATTTGTAGAAAAAAAAAAATTCAAACACTACCGGACATCCTTGATCGTCAGATCAGCCCAGATTCAATTTGGGCCTTTGGACTCATATGTTCATATGAGCTAATGGGCTAATCCCAGATTTATAAGAATTGTATACAATGAGACCATTTATAAGGAATGTATAGTGGACTCATATTTATAAGGATTGTATACAATGAGACCATTTACCATTGGTAAAGAGATGTCACAATTACTTACAACCATCAGATGGGATCGGATAGCATGGGTGTGTCATAAAGTTCCAAAAAATTTCTTTTGAACTTTGAAGTTGGTCAATGAAATAAATGCAACTACCCAATTTCACATGCAATGGTCAAAATTAATTTTGACCACCTTCTACCAAAAGTAAATGGTCTCATTATATACTTTCCAGTGTATACAATGAGACCATTTACCTTTGGTTGAAGGTGGTCAAAATTAATTTTGACCATTGCATGTGAAATTGGGTAGTTGCATTTATTTCATTGACCAACTTCAAAGTTCAAAATTTTTTTTTTTGAACTTTGTGACACACCCATGCTATCAGATCCCATCTGATGGTTGTAAGTAATTGTGACATCTCTTTACCAATGGTAAATGGTCTCATTGTATACAATCCTTATAAATATGAGTCCACTATACAATCCTTATAAATGGCCTCATTGTATACAATCCTTATAAATATGGGATTAGCCCATTAGCTCATATGAACATATGAGTCCAAAGGCCCAAATTGAATCTGGGTTGATCTGACGATCAAGGATGTCCGGTAGTGTTTGAATTTTTTTTTTTCTACAAATCCAAATCACTTGAAATTTTAGGCGTGTGTTTATAAAAAATAGGTGAATCTTCGAAAAATATCAAAATTTACTTTATTTTTTAGTTATTTGATATATTCATTTGATATATATTTGATATATACATTAATTCTACATTTTAAGGTTGCAACCTTATATAAACTTTTCCATATATATATATATATATGGAAAAGTTTATATAAGGTTGCAACCTTAAAATGTAGAATTAATGTATATATCAAATATATATCAAATGAATATATCAATAACTAAAAAAATAATGTTACGTATAATATTAATGTCAACTAAGATAGTATAATGTTTATAGCATTAATTGCCATCCAAATAGACCCCAAAAAATAAAGTAAAACATGGATGAAGAACCAGAAGGGGATTAGAAATTTACTGAATGGTAGAGTCGAGGTGCCAACACTGAATCAAATGGGTCCATTTGGTGAATGAAATGGTTCAATAAGACTTGTATTGAAGGAATTATTCTCCATCCTCCACTTGCACCAATAACACGCTTAAGTTGTCCATTCTATTTAATATAATGAAAAATGTAGTAAAAAGTTAATTCATATACGAGAGAGAGAGAGTGTGTTAAATAAAAAATGTAGTAAAAAGTTAATTCATATACGAGAGAGAGTGTGTTAAATAAAAAAGGTAGTAAAAAGTTAATTCATATACGAGAGAGAGAGGATTATGAAGGTAATACTCATCTGTGTGTGTGAGAGAGAGAATTATGAAGCTAATTCTCATATAAGAAAGGGAGAGGATTATGAAGGTAATTCTCATGAGACAGAGAGAAGAGAGAGTTATGAAGATAATTCTCATATGAGAGAGAGAGGATTATGAAGGTAATTCTCATATATCTGTGAGAGAGAGGATTATGAAGGTAATTCTCAAATATGAGAGAGAGAGAGACCTTGAGGATTACAGTGGGCGTGGTGGAGAATAAGGGCCTTTTGTGTGGCTCGATAAAGTTTGCAAGAGCGGGAGGCATGGTGTTCTGTGAAGAAACATCCGAAGGGATAGAAAAGTCATTCATCTGATTTTACCGTGAAACCCTCGTGCCACAATTGGGGCTTATCTTGAGCCATTTTGTCGACATTTCTTCGCTGCTGCAGTGAATCGAAGAAAGGGATCGACTGTAGGTGGTTTTATGGTAGGAAGTTCTTAGTTTGAGTATTCCTTGAGATTGTATGAGGTAACTCTGTATAAACCCAATGCTGTAATTTTTATTTTCTTGATAGTGAATACACCATTGTTGTCTTGCCCGTGGACGTAGCCCATCTTGGGTGACCACGTATATGTACGTGTCTCTCTCTATTTTCATTTGTGTTGTGTTTGGATGATTTCCCATATTGCTTGATTTATTGTTCTTATATTTTTTTCAATTATATTGCATTTGTTATTGCATCTTGGGTATTTTATTTGAGTGGTTAAAGTGAGATTTGAGATACCCTAATTTTCTCAAAGTAGAGATTGAGTTATCTCGATTTTTCAACAATAAGAACTCATTTACAGTCTCTCTAATATTACCACTTTTTGCATATTATATTTGGAGGAAGTTACATTAAAAACTAAATATATTTAGAGGACTTGAAGTTCTGATATCGTTCCCTCAAAGCCTGTGGCGCACATTTTACTGCCGCCTTATTCACCAATGAATTATCACATGTTTGATCGTTTCCCTCATAAAATTATCTAAGATAAAGTTATCGGCAGGACTAGAATTACATAAAAAGTTAAATAATTGGATAGAGAGAGAAAGATAACGGGTAGAGAGAAAGAGAGAGGGTGGGTAGAGAGCGTGAGTGGGGAGGAGAGCATTTTAGTTTCAATTTATTTAACGTTTTGAATGGGGTAAATAAAAGAAAAAATAGTGTCTGAATATAGGGTGTGATACTAAAAATATTGAGGGGACGATGTCAACAAAATTCAATTTGAAAATATCTATAATTTTTTCTAAAATATAATATAAAATATACATCAAACAACTAATAAGCTTAATTATCATCTAAAAAAGCCCTAAAAAATTTAAAAGATGGATAAAGATACGCAGGTGATAAGAAATTGACTGCATGGTAGAATCGAGGTGCCAGAATCGATTCGAATGGGTCCATTTGGTGAACGAAATGGTTCAAGAAGACTTGTATATTTGCTGGAACTATTATCAATCCTCCACTTGCACCCATCACACCCTTAAGTTGTCCATCCTGTATAACATGAATGGGAAATGTAATAATAGTAAGAAGGTAATTTTCATGTATATAAGAGAGCGAGAAAGAGAGAGCTTGAGGATTATACGTGATTCTCTTATATGACATAATTAATTCTCATATACGACATAATTATGAAGGTAATTCTCTCGTTTTGGGGTGTGAAGAGAGAGACACGATTTTCAGAGTAATTCTCATATATGGGAGAAAGAGAGGATTTTGAGTGTAGTTCTCATATGAGAGAGGATTTTAAACGTAATTTCCATATGAGAGAGAGAGACCTTGAGGATTATGGTGGGCATGGTGGAGGATAAGGGCCTTTTGTGTAGTTCAATGTAGTTTGCAGGAGGAGCAGGCATGGTGCTTTCATTTGAAGGGATGGAAAAGTCATGCATCTGATTGTTGAGTACTATGCCTGTTTTTACAGACCGAAACAATGCTCCAAAATTATTGTTAATGGTGGTAGTCAAGGCAACTGCATTTCTCTCCTTATCAACAATGCTTACATGACTCGTGCCATGGTCCTCGGTTTGGTTCCACCTGCATCAAAAACTTTTTGCTTTCAAGATCAAAGTTCAAAAATGAAATTTAGCTAGGGACTCACATAGGACGGATACTCTATATTTTGGAGTAATATATGTTAACCCACTAGGGCTCGGGCCAGGCTCGTGCCTGCCCTGTCCCAATCTGTTGTCACCCACCATAGTTCTAAAACTCGGCCGAGTAACTCTGCCTCAGCCTATAGGCGAGGCGAGTTTTGGGCAATTTGGTGTACACTATGTTTTTAAAGTTTAACTATAATATTACAGTAAAATTATATCAAATATGTTATGTTGGCTTACTGGTTAGCTCCAAAATTTATATCAATCATAGGTTTGAATCCCTCTTACTTTGTTGATAAAAGAGGTACTTATCATTCATATATATATATATATATATAATCATTATTTTTTTTCATTTTCTTAAAAAAAAGAAGAGCCCCACTCTTACTTTGCTGGTAAAAGAGGTACTCATAATACATATAACCATTATATTTCTTCATTTTTATTTTTATTTTTTAAAAAGCTGGACTCGGGTGAGACTTGCTCAAATAAATCACCTCGGCCGGGTCCTGAATACCTTTGTCGAGTTGATTTTTTTGACACTGGCACCAACAATCGGGTTAAATCAAAGAGTAATTGGATAATAAATTATTACCTATGGACTCACATAGGGATAATCTATATTTTGGAGTAATATATGTTAGCCCACTAGGGTCTCGAGCCTTGCTCGTGTCGCCTAGTATGTACCAATGTTGTTTTTTTTTTAGGGTGTACCAATGTTGTTTTTTTTTTAGGGTGTACCATAGTGTGTATATGGTGAACTACATATATCCTAGTAAGTACCAACATTGGAGTAGCTCCCTTTTTAAGAAGAGCAAATTTAATAAAAACAACGGTACGAGGATAGGGACTTCGGACCGCTCATGTGTTCGCAGGGCGGTCGAAGGATTCTAACCTCGGACCTCATAGGCACCACCCCTAAAGCTTGGGACATTACCCAACTAACAAAAAAACTCAAAAAAAAAAAAAAAGTTTCAAAATGTGGTCCAAGAATGGAATCCTCAGATTAAATGGAAATTTTGAAAAAAAAAAAAAAATTGTGGGTTGATTGACCTTCCTTGTAATTTCTTTCTATTATAATCGTATCATTTCGTATTTTAGGTAATTATTTCGAGTTATATATATATATATTTAAAGCTTTGTACCACATTTTAAAGATCGACAATCCACATTTGTTTGTTTGTTTTTTTTTTTTTTTTTGGTCATTTTGCTACTCATGGAAGACCAAAGTCCACATTCTCATTTTTGAGAAATGTCATCTTTTATTCGTTGTAGCGTTTCCAGTTGCTAAACTTGGTATTGCTACAATGAAAATTGACTTCTGGTCCCAAAATATTTGGTTGCCAAACACCTGCTTTAAGTATTTTCTAAAATTCAACTACAACAAAATCTTCAAGATTTCAAATTATGAACTTTTTTTAAAAAAAGTTAAACATGGTTTCTTTAAACTTGAAATAAGAAATTTAAAATTTCAACTTTCATGAACATATAGATAGAGTGGGATTAGTGAATATGCTTGAAATTCACTCAGGACCATATTAGAGGTTTAATAAAAGGTTGAAAACTGAAGGAAAAAATAGTCATATGGAAACTCAAAATTCATACTTGTGTATGTTCTTCCTCAAACATAGATATAACTTTTCTTTAATAGAAGGACATGATGGAGTAAATCAATAAATTATAATAGAGAAACTCGGAAAATGAAAGACGAGTTGGGGTGTAAGACCAAATCGCTAGGTACACAACCTTTAAATTTTTTCCATTGTATTAAAACTCAAGGGGTTTAATATCTCATTACAAAATCATAATACATAAAATCATAATACATAAAATCTCATTACAAAATCATAATACATAAATATCTCATTACAAAAATCATAATACATAAATCATAATACACATTTGAATAATAAACATTCATTACAAAAATAAATCTCATTACAAAATCATAATACATAAAATCTCATTACAAAATCATAATACATAAAATCTAGCCTACATGCTTGGTTTATACACATTTGAAAAATAAAAATTCAATCTTAATAACTCCCTTACAAATCCCTTACTCAAAAATACAATTAAACTCAATATAATGTCCAAATACTCACAATATACATCTAGACAACATATTACATAACTTGCATTTAAAATTCCTCATTATATCAAAATTACATAATAACTTCATCTTCATTATTTATCCTCATCATAACTCACAATGTCTTATACACATCATACACTTGATCGAAATAATCCAATGAGATTTCCATTTGCATAAACAATGAAGCATAGAATTCAAGCTCATACCACAAGATTAAAAACACAATTTTATTTTTCATTTAATACACACAATGTCTTTAACCATGAATCACTTAATAACTATAAATACAACAAATGAATATGCATACAAACATGTGAGAAGTAAAGTTTGGACCCCTTATGTGAGGCTTACAAATTCGAGATTTTTAGGGATTTAATTTTGTCCCAATGAATAGTGCAATAGTGGTTTATAATATCAAGGGTGTCTAATCCAATTAGGAAGCTCCTACGCTTTTAAAACCACTTCTTAGAGTCCACAAAATCGATTTAAAATAGTTTACAAAAAAAATGGAGCAAATCAGATCAATATGGGGCAAGATAGAATAAAACTACTTGTGGTGGTCTATCTGTCCATCACAACAACTTTTGATGCAAACGTTCCAACTCTAAACGAGCAAATACCCAAAATTTCCTCCACTTCAATGACCACTAGAACTTGAGAATAGGGCAAATCTTTCAGTTTCAGCTATAGACTTGCCATTATCTTGCAGCGAGTTTCTTCATGGTGAAGAAGCGAGAAAACAATATCAAGTAATAGAAAAGTCTCACCACCAAGAACATTTCCCCTAATTGATTCATATTCCACATTAGCTAGTCTCTCTCGTTGTACCTTTGCACAAGATGAACACCCTATGGGCTGATTGTGGTTTATTTCATCTAAAAACCACAGGGATGAACATAATAGTCTCCCACTGACAAGTCACCTTAGAGGCATTACAGCTCATAAAGGTTCGAGTCTAATTGGGCTGCATAGAAGAAAGTATCCAATTCATAAATCCCATATCACCAGGCTCCGAATTTGCATATTTACCATCTGTGAGCTCTGGTTTTCCTACATGGCCGTCAATATATCTCAATTTTTTCTTTCCACCAAGAAATAGTCTAACTATTTGGCCCATTCTAAATAGTTTGTGCCATCAAATTTAACTGTGGTAATTTGGAGTCTACAAGGCTCCATATTTGATGCTTGTAAAGACATTCTCTATCTTAGTTAAGATCTGGTTACACCTTCGGATTTTAATTAACTAGGATCATATTACACCCTCTAATCTCTTTAAAACAAAAATTATACAGATCTGGTTACACTTCCAAATCTGATCACACTCCCCATTTTTTGAAAAAACATAAAAAAATCAGAAGAAAACAGCATTACCAATATTTCCTTGATTTGGGGTAAACAAACCCTGATCCATCCAAAAACTAGGTTTTCTATAAACACATGATCTACATCCAGAAATCATAAAAATAACTCACCTTGATAGACTCAATCACTGCTGGAACAAACAAAAAATCTAGGAGTTTAGGGCTTGATGATGTCATCTAACCCTAGGGATGATGTCAGCCCTAAACACTATTTCCACACACCTTTTTTAAGATCAACCTTTTTTCTACTCTGATGATAAGGTCAAAGTAATCTGGAGTAACCAAAAAAGCCTGAAGAAGAGAATGGAACAATTACATAGGACCTAGAGAGAAAGAGAAGAAAGAAGATAAAGAAGAAGAAGAGAGTGAGAGAGAGAGATGTATGGGAGATATAGAGAGAAGAGGAGAAGAGAAGAGTGGCGTGATGGTTCAATGTGACCTCCGCGGCTCTTATTTAAAGAAATAGGATAAAGAAGTCATAAACAAAGATAAAATAAAGTTCTGCCCATCAAATACAATAATGCTTAATTAATTTATTTCCAGCATACTGCATGTGTTATATGGCATTCAGTAAGGTCGTTCATACCCTTCCATGCTCAGCTTTGCACTTCGCACTTCTATTTTATATTTAAGGATATGACAGTCATCTTCAGAGATGTATTTATTTAAAATGTTAGAACCGCAAGCATAAACTAGGTCGGGCACTTCTCTCCTTGTAAAGCCGATATTTAGTCTCACAGAAAGTAAAACCCTAGCTAATCGTCCTGAAGATGGAGAAACCTAAACATCAAATACCAATAAAAATAAGGATAAACCTTTCAACAACACATTTAGACATGGTAGATATCACAACCAGCAAATAGAATGACAACAAAAGAATGCACCTTATTAACCCTAAAAGTTTAGACATAGTGTATTGGAAAAAGATTTGGCACCAATCTGTAGAAAACCCATAAGAACAATTCCAAGATCTCTACTTGATATTATTCGTCGAGTAAACGTTCCATGATTTGAAGAGGGGAGCACACTGTCATCGATTTCATTGTTCCCAATACCTTTCTGCTTCTGAGATGAAAATGTCATCCACAAAGCCTCAGAATGACTGATAAAATTACTAAAGGGCGGCACCTGAAAATGTGAAAAAGATCAGTAAATTGTAAGGCTTGCTGTTTGAAGCATGACAATTCTTTCTCAAAATAGACCGACCATAGACAGGTAATATATGCAACGATCCTCAACGAGCTTAAAGGTAGAGATTTCAGATCACCAAAACAGAATTCCCAAACAGTACATAAACACTCCGTTACAAAGTTAGTCATTAGCAGTGTACTAATAAAGCCATTACCTATAACACATTATAACCTCAAGAACACCATACCAAAGTTCAGATTTGACTCATTTTTATATATATTGAAGATGAATTATTTTAGTTATGTGCCTTGTTTGGGGGCCAATAGGGTGTTCTTGTCTTATACTTATGGATATTAGTATAGTAACTGGGGGGACATAAGGGCATTACTGCAATTTGTACATAGGGTCACAAATAAGATAGAGAGGGGCACGGAAGCCAAGAAACACCAATTTGGACTGCCTCCAGCCACCTCTCTCCATCTTCTTGCCTTCTATCTTCAACTTTCTCTCTCTAACTTTTCTCTCACTTCCTCTCATATCTCTCTTCCTCTTCTTTGATATAATTCTTCAAGCATGGTATCAAAGCATGGAGTCCATATCTCTTCTTATTTTTTTTCCTTAAAAGTAAAAGACCGAAAAAAAAAATTCCTGATTTCATCAAAGGGCACCTCAATTTTCTTTCTTTTTCTATGTAGAACAAATATGGTTATTTGCACTTACTGTTAAGACTTTGTGTTCCTCATGTTTCCTCCTTTGGATATGAAGAATCAAGAGGAATAGTGATTGAAATATGTCAAAGTTTGTTGCAGATACAGTAGACAGATAGAGGAAGTTCATGCTAAGCTCAACTAGGGAGATCTATGTTTGTCTACATCTAAAAGAGAAGTAATCCACCATGTAACCTGCTGTTTGTACTGTCTTTTGGGGTTTACAATATTCAATGGATTGATTTAATGCCTTCAAGTGTATCTGGCCTGCTATAGTATTGTGTATCGATGTATTCTCCTAGTTTGTATGCATTTTACCCTCATGGCTAATGAAAGCAAGTTCGGAATTTCCAGCATCAATGAAGTGATTGCAATGCCAGTTTCCTCTGTGAAATTAAATGGGTCCAATATCCAATTATCTCTTATGAGCTCAGTCTATAAAGGTGTTTCTTGGTGCCAAGGGTAAATGAAGTTCTTGACTGCAAATGGGCCCAAAGAATCAGATAGTAGGTATGAAGAATGGCTTAAGGAGAATTATCAATTCATGACCTGATTATGAAATAGTATAGACCCCATGTGATTGCAAATGTGATGTTTCTCGATACTATTAAAGAAGTTTGAAGGCTTTGCATTAGATGTACTCTTCTGATAAGAATATTTCTTGAATTTATAAACTTTATGAGAATATCTTTCTTTTACAGCGAGGTGACTATAAGTGAATTTATCAATTGTAGTATTAGTGTAAATTACAATTCTCTTCGAGGCATGTGGGAAGAGTTAAACATGTATCAGCCATTATTTATATGGTGTAACTGAAGAAAGCAACAAGATGAATTTCGAGTTGCAAAATTCTTATCCAGCCTTAATTCTGAATACTAGACTATTCGTAGAAAGATATTAGCCGAAAATGAACTCCTGTCTCCAAATAATGCATTCTCCTATCTTCAACGAGATGCCATATCTACACCTTCATCCGCCTCTAGTGTTAGTGATGGGTGTGCATTGACCTCATCCATGGGTAGGTGATGGGGACAAAGGTCATGGTGGTGGTAAAGGAGGATGTGATCTTGATTTGGGGGGAGGTTGTAGTGGAGGCTATGGTAATAGAAAATGCACTCACTGTGGACGGATGGTTTGTTAATCAGGGGGAGTTAAACAAGGTATGCAAGTTGGAGCAAGGCATTTATAGCCTGAAGTAGTCCGCACGTGCATAGTTTGATAAGTTCAACAAAATTTTTATAGCATATGGGTTTCAAAAAAGCCATGTGGATCAATCAGTATTTATTCAAAGACAACCCAAGGGGCAATTATCTTGGTAGTTTATGTTGATATTATCATCGCAGGGACTGATCAGGAAAGAATTAATAAATTGACGAGACACCAAGTTGAGACAAAAGATCTGGGACAACTAAGATATTTTTGGGGATTGAAGTGGCTTGGTCCAAGTACGGTTTTGGCTTGTCTCAAAGAGAATATGTAATAGATTTGCTGACAGAAATAGGGATGCTAGGTGCCAAGCTAGTTGACATGCCGATGGATCCAAGTACTAAATTACCAGTGGATCAAGGAAGGGTACTTGAAGGACCAGGTAGGTACAAAAGGCTTGAAGGTAGACTTATCTACCCAACAATCACTCGGTCGGACATAGCCTTTGCAGTGAGTGTAATGAGCCACTTCATGCATCTCCCAGGACAACACTCTAGGAGGCGGTAAGGAGAATCTTGAAATATTTGAAGGGGCTCCAGGATATTGGCAGAACAGTCATTTCAACAAGTTAGAGCTATTCTATAGTTGTTGGAAATGCCTATGACTCCAAATTGTTTCAAGAATCGAAATCATGAAATTGCAGTTGGGTAGATGATTCTTCTTGTTGGAATAGTCGTCTGTACAATGCATCACATGACGCAAGAATCCTACCATTTGGGAATCGTGCTCCAAGATAATATGAATCGAGATTCCTACTTTGTAGGAATCATGGTTCCATCAACTTCTAACCAAGATTCCTAACTTACTATAACCTTGCACCAAACCACTTGGAACTAGGCATGAAATTATGAAGATACGGGTTTCAACAGGCAAAGATTTAAGGTTTGAAATAATCTAAAAGCAAAAGTTTGTTAGTATTAGACTCCATATATTGAGTACGTTAACCCAAAGCCCCATATTATTGGAATCAATGTCTTTGATAGCCCTCCCCTAAAATTGGGGTCAATGTATTGAGTGCCCTTTATCACAGTTCTCCATAAGTACTGGAAACAAGGTCAAGTACCCTTAACTAAGTACTTTCTTAGAGTTTTTAGATTAAATAATGAAAATCAAATTAATAAATTAATAATATATGTCTAAAAATAATACATTTATTACAAATTCTTGAAATCTAGTAATGATGTAAACTAGAGGTTGTCAAAACCCATACGAATATTAGATAAGCCATTTATATTAATTAGTAATAAATCTTCAAATAAATTTTTTTTC
The DNA here is from genome assembly GCF_054954075.1 of Amborella trichopoda. Taxonomy (NCBI): domain Eukaryota; kingdom Viridiplantae; phylum Streptophyta; class Magnoliopsida; order Amborellales; family Amborellaceae; genus Amborella; species Amborella trichopoda. Next base: position 2,559,288 of record NC_142340.1, read on the forward strand.
AAATTATGTTTAAAAAATTCCAAGCATTCGATAAAATTTGGCAATCACTTTGATGTCGTGGATCTCTATTCCAAGAACCTCTGATCGCTATTCTTAACATTTGGAAGCAAGGTATCATATTGGTTGAATCATGATCTTGTGCACCCGTGAATTGCAAATTTAGGTGAGGTGGAACCTATATTCCAAAGGCATCAGAATGAGATTCAAAAAATAGGGAATTGTGATCCCTAACTTGCATGGATTGGGATTTGTGGAGATTCCTTCATGAAAATGCAGAATTGTGTTTCCAAACAAGAAACGCTACCTAGGGTGGAGGACTCCAGTAACTATAAGTTGTTCTAGTGCCAGTTGAATAGGATATACATAATATAGAAGAGCAACTGCAGTTTATTGTACTTTTGTTGGAGGAAACTTGGTGACATGAAAGAGTAAGAGTCTGAACCAGATAACTAGGTCTAGCACAGAGGTTGAATAGAGAGCAATGGCCCACACTACATGTGAGTAATAGTGGCTAGAAACCTTGATACAGGGGATGAAATTCATGGTTATTGAACCGATGAAGATGTTTTGTGACAATCACGCAGCCATCCAGATAACCAGAAACCTAGTATTCCAAAAAATAAAGCATATGGAAGCGGATTATCATTTTATTCAGGAGAAAGTAGCAAGTAAGCATATATCTACTTCGTACATGAAGTTGAGGGATTAGTTGGCTGATATATTCACCAAGCCTCTTGGTAGAAACTAAGCTTAGATGATTTGTCCCAAGCTGGACATGGGTGGTATTTATGTTCCAACTTGAGAGGGAGTGTTGAAAATTTAGTTCTTTTACTTTTGTGCATTGTTTGTGGGCCAATAGGGGCAATCTTGGAAATGAGGTTGAGGTTGTGACGGTAGTATCCCTTGAGCCTCAGCTACCGGTTTAGGTTTCCATTTCCACTGGCGCATTCGAAAACCGCTAATTATTTTTAAAAACGGGTAGGGGCTTTTATTCCCCACTGATCTACTGAAAAAAATAAGGGGCAATCTTGTCCTTTTTCGTATACTTAAGGGGATTGGAATAATAACTAAGGGATATAAGGGCATCACTGCAACTTGTACACAACTGCAGTTTATAAATAAGATAGGGAGGGGTGTGGAGGCCAAGAAACCCTAAAGGGACTGCCTCTAGCCTCTAGCCACCTCTACCATCATCTAGTCTTCTCTCTTCAACTCTCTCTCTCTCTCTCCCTTCGTTCTCTTTGATATTATTCTTCTCACACTATAAATGTCAAACAGATGAAGATTATTCAAGGGCAAATACACAAGTCAAAGGAATTCTGCTTAGAAGTGCTATCTGAATATGAAAAAACAAAAGAACAGAAAAAAAGGGAACAAGCACGAAAGGAACAATGATACCAAACGGTAAGATTGTATCATAAAAACAACAAACATGAAGCTGCAACAAACAAGCAAAACTATCGGCATTAATCAAAGAACTATATTGTAGCTTAGTGAAGAGCAACATTGTATTGTATCTAATTTAAATTTTTCAATCACTGCCTACAGCAATAAATATATGACAAGTAAAGAATAACTGAAAGTATAACATAAAAATAGACAAATTTAACTGAATAAATTATAGAAAAAATATCATACGGACCCCCAATTTCAAAACTCATTTCACAATAGCCTCTCCCAACTTTTCTCTTTCACGAGGCATTAAATTTCCCCTAAAACTATCAACTTAAACTTACCCTTTCATCCCCTTCCCCCCTTCTCCCAACCCTTTTCTACCTTATGTGGTATGAGAGAAATTGTTGACGTCAAATCGAATGTAAAAAAGTGAGAAACGAGGGAAGGGAGGGGATGAGGGGGTATCTTGATAGTGTTAGGAGATATTTGATACGTGCTTGAAAGAGGAAAAATGGGAGGGACTACATCAGCAAAATAAGTTTAGAAGTTGAGGGTCTGTACGATATTTTCCCTAAGTTATATATTATGATTTTCTAGATGTATATTCTTCTCAAAGGGAAATCATGACCCACCAATTCCATGGAAGTAATTCCACACTCAGTAGTGCTGTAACAACAGTCATTTTCACAGAACTCCTTAAAAATGCCAAGCTGCCAACAAAAGTTATTGCTGACATAAAACACTTAATCCAAGAGGCGACACGCGCATGAAACTCAGAATAGTTTTTTTTTCCCAAGAATAGGGTGACAAACTCAGAATAATTTGAACGGCCAAGAACAATGTCTCTACAACCACTTATTCACTAATTTACCTTATGTCGGACTGCAGAAGAAGACAAGTGTGAAGTAGCATACCTCTGAACCAATCCTTCGTACTGCTAAAGCCATGCAAGTTTCGTTTTAAGAATCAGCTAGAAGTCGAACTTTTTTAAAAAACATCGTAGCAGCTGATTAGTAGATTTAAAATTGTAATATATGTCACTGCACACAAGCATGTATGAATGCCTACATAGAATACCATATTTATAATTATAACGATCAATATATTGTTCAAAGGGTAAACTTCGTAGTCATAAAATTATGAATGTTCTAAGACTATTTGCCTACAACTACAGTCCCGGAAAGCTCAAGTGACTATGTAGATTTTTTTTCTTTACAGGTATTCAGATTCATAAGTTTCCACTCACTACCACTCATGTTTTTGAGTTATGTAAATATTTTAGGATACTAGGTAGAAATGCACATATTAAATTATGCTCTCTATAATGGTACCCACTTACTAGGCAGTCGAAATCAAAGTTGACAAAAGAAGTGATTTGGAAATAGGAAAAGCATAGAGTAGAAGTGACCAAAAGAAGAGCGGGCAGTTTGGCGCATGATTTTTAGAATGAACTTTTTATTACGAAAGCTACATTTCGGACTGGAAAAGTTGAATAGTGTGAGCCTTGAAAACTCAAGAACCCACTAAGGCCAAATTCTATTATGCAATACTGATTGTAGATTGCGGTCCGATGTATTAAAACTCAGATTGACTCATCATTGTACCTGGTCCCCAGCTGCGCCTGATCAAGTCTATTCAGCTGACGCTCTTCAAAAATTAAGACAAGTCTTGTAAACTCATCAAGTCTTGCCTGATTGCCTAGCCAAGTCGCCTTGGGCAAGTCCTGAATTGAATCAGCAAGTTTTAAACAAACATACTAGTTTAGAATTCATTACCTTTGACATTGCAAGAAGTTCATAACTCCATATAGCTATCTGGTCACCCCTTTTTTGAGGGTAATCCTAGAACAATAGGTTGGGATCCATATTTGGAATGATATGTGAGGAGACTTACACCAAGAGAGCACAACTATTGATCCTTTGGAGGACAGATACTCTCACTAAGGCAACAAAATACAATATCCAGTTATACAATATCCCTTTGTCAAATCTCAGAATTGTGACAGAAAATCGAGAGAATCCAGAGGAAGCTTTTGCCACAAATCTCAAAATGGTGGCAAAGAAAACTCAAGTGCATCCAGAGGAAGTTATTGTGCAGGGGCAACAATGAAGAGGATTCTCAAAAGTTTCAATAGTGGAAAGTACTGAGAGGAGCATGAGAACATGAAAGCGCTAATTAGTTATATTCAGGTCGAGGTTACTTTCAATAGAGCCACCAAATGCAATATCCAACTCTATCATATCTCCCTATTTTAAATTCCTAGAAAGGTGGAAAAGAAACTGAAGGCAATCTCAAGGAAGTTTTCTAGCAAAGACAAAATAATGGAGAGAGATTCCAATTAGTGACAGGAGATCTATAAACCAAGTAGGAAGGTGGCATAAGAATGAGAAGGCCCAAGGGGGTCCTAAGGCTCCAATTGTCAAGTGAGATTGGACGTAGGGTATCTTGAAGACGGGATCTTGAAGAAGGGCAGAAATCCAGATACCCTAAAGACAAGTAACAGACCAGGGAGAAAGCTAGGCTAAGGTCCAAGGACGTTAAAGAAGCACTAGAATGACGTCTTAAGAGCATAGTAGGAATTCAGGTTTTGAAAGGGTACACTAACATTGACATTTTAAAAAAAAAAAAAAAAACCAACAACATTGGTACATACGATGAATGTATAAGTGTCTATATGTAGTTCCCTTTTTAATTGGTACACTAAGATTGGCAGTAGGGTATCTTAAGAGCCTGGCTCGTGTCGCCTAGTACGTACCAATCTTGGTACATATAAGTGCCTATAAGTGTCTATATGTAGTTCACCATACCCATATTTTCTTCTAAAGATTAAGGTAATAGAAAATTGGCTTTTTTCTAAAGATTAGGGTATTATGGGAAATAGAAAATTGGCTTTCTTAAGAAGCAAAAAAGTGATATCTTCATAAGAGAGTGAAGGAGGATATAATACCCATCCTTTAAGGTCCTGTTTGATAACTGGAAGCACGTTCTTGAATTGTAAGTTGGAAGTTCCTGAAGAACTGTAAATTAGAAGTTTTTCTGTATTTGATAACCTCCTTGGAAAGTTAATAAGTTCATAGTTTCTGTGTTTGATAACTCTTGGGATATATGGTAAATATCTTACATTTATATTTATATTGATAATAATTTAACTATAAATATATAATATTTATAACATACTATAACATGTGATATATTGTATTTTATATTTATTTTTAATATATATATATATATATATTATAAATAAAATATGATATATAATAAAATATATTATATATTATACAAAAAAGTATATTATATATTATACAATAAAAAATATATGTATATCATATATAATGTGATGTAAAATATAATATAGTATATTTTATATTTATTTTATTGATATATATTTGTATTATATAAGATATTTTATGTAGTGAATTATTTGATTAATCTTTATTTTTATTACATAATATACATATAAGCATATTATATATTATATATATGTATACCACAATATTGTACTTTTTATTTATTTTATTATATAATATATATATATATATTTATATATTTATATATTTATATAAAATAATATAATATATTATACATTGCATATATTTTTATTATATAATTTTATAAATATCTATTATATAAATAAAATATAATATATAATAAAATATATTATATATTATACAATAAATTATATTGTATATTATACAATAAAAAATATATACATTTTATATCTGGGGGGTGGGAGGGGGGGGGTTTCATAAAAAAAGAGTTCAAAGTTTAAGTTCCAATCCTTGAGTTGGAACTTTTTCTTTTAAAGCAAGATTGGAACTTGCATAGTTCCTTGAAGTTTTGTTTGAAGTTCAATTTTTTTATCAAAGACGAAACTTGAACAATATTAATAAGTTCTAAACTTCTAGGAAGACACTTCCTGTTATCAAACACTCCCTAGGGTCACCCCTTTTGGGGTTATGAGAATGGATGTCTAATATAGAGATGGGTATCCAAGAGAGAGAGAGAGCGACATGACATATGAGAGATGGACAGTATTCCCATGAGTTTTGGGTTGGTTAACTTCCACTTCTAGAAAGAGAAAAACTCTATGTTGCTCTTGAGGTTATCTTTTCAGTAGCGGTATTGTGGTGGGAAAAAAGATGTTGATCGGCAATATTGCTCGGTCGGGAGAGCGGGTTTAGAAGGAAAGATCGGTGATGGTTTTTTACCGATATTTAGAGATAGGTATTATCTCTTGTAACCTAAAACTGTAATCTTTATTGTGATACTGAATTTCTTGTTGCCGAGACCATGGATGTAGCCCTACGGGGTGAACAACGTAAATCGTGTGTTGTTGTGATGTGTTTTTTATGTTTGCTTTATTTCTCGCACTCGATTTATAGTTGTATTCGTCTACTTCGTATTTGGCCAATTGAGTACACGATCTTGGGGGGGATCCGGGTGTTTGGGATTCTCGATTCCGCAAGCTGAGGGGTTTTTGAGAACGCTACAATTGATATTAAAGTACAAGGTGTGTACGGGCTATGGTCTATATTAAGAAAAAAAGGAATGACAAAGTGTTATGGATACATGGTTTGAGGTGGAGAAATATGAAGGCAATGTGTTTGTGAAAAATCTACAATGGAGGCAAGAGAGAAGAAATCATGGTTTGACGAGGAGAAATATGAGAGTAAAATGTTTGTAAAAATTCTACAATGGAGGCAAGTATGAAGAAATCAAGAAATCTATTCAATGAAGGTTGTCAATGCAATTACGGTGATTTTGCTATCAAGGCGGAAATTGTTGGGTTTGATGATAGCTAAATCATCGTACCCATATTTTCTTCTAAAGATTAAGGTGTTATGGAAAATAGAAAATTGACGTTCTTGGGAAGCAATAAAGCATTATCTTTATAAGAGAGTGAAGGAGGATATAATACCCATCTTTTGAGGGTCACCCCTTTGGGGTTAATGGGAATGGATTTCCAATATGGAGATAGGTCTCCAAGAGAGAGAGACATGTCCTCTGAGAGAGGAGTGGTATTCCCATGAGTTTTGTGTTGGTTAACTTCCATTTCTAGAGAGAAAAAATATTTATGTTGCTCTCGAGGTTATCTTTTCAGTAGTGGTATTGCGATGGGAAAGATGATGTTGATCGATGGTGTTGTTCAGTCGGGAAAGCGGGTTTAGATGGGAAGATCGGTGATGGTCTTTTACCAATGTTTAGAGATAGGTATTATGTATTGTAACCCAAAACTGTAATCTTCATTGTGACAGTGATTTCTAGTTGCTGAGGCGGTGGATATAGCCCTACAGGGGGCAGGGTTTGTGCACCATGTAACGGCGAATAATTGTATAGAAAAGGTTTTTATTTTTAGCTATTAGGTTGCTAAGTCACATGCAAAGCATCTATTTTCTGATTTTTCTCTCTATTTCTAGCGCTAAGATTGGATAGGAACCACAGTGCCATGACCCTCTATGCCCTATTGAGGAAGCAAAGGCAAATGATTTCATGTTAAGCACATACCATACTTTTACGAATGTAGATTAAGGGTGGCAAAGGCACGGCCAGGCTGAGTCGGGCCCTTGGACCCTAAAAGGCCAACCCTAAGAGGCCATGGCCGATGCTCAGCCCTTCTTTCAGGGTGCCCAGGCCCGAATCCCTTAATGGTTTTGGGTCAGGTTGGGTCATGACCCTTGGCCCAGGCCTGTGGACACCAGACCTAGACATGGCTGTTTAGGGCTAGGCTGCCTGGCCCATTATCACCTATGTCTTCACCTACAAAGAAACAAAGTAAAATCACCCCATCCGAAAATATTTGACAACATGAGTGTAAGTTAAAATTCATGCCAAATAAAATTGAAGAACCCCACACTTAAGTATCACAATGTGGTGTTGCTATCTAGAGCGATATGAGCTTGAATGCAATTCAAATACTTTTTTGGAATGTAAAAGCTTTAAGAAGTGTTTGTACGTATCAAGATAGTAGCTAGGATCATAAGTTCTTTTATCGTTTATTCTCTCCTTTATTTCTCTTGCAAAGCTTCGAGACAGCATTTTATAGACAACAGATTCAATATCCGCAAAGTCTGGGTGACCCAGGTTCATTCTTGCGGAAAACATGTGCTTCACTGCTTCAGCCATTCGGTCGAGTCTAGCGAGCCGCAAAGGGCTTGAGCACTTCTATATTGAGCAAGTATATTCAGAACCTACAACACAAATTGGACCTTTTAATCACCTTCTCATGCACTTGGCAAAAAGTAAACAGACATACAGGAAAATTGAAATGGATTTATTTGAAATGGGAAGATTTGCGTATAAGTATTTTTTTGGAAATCACAAGGACACGCTTTTTATAAGTTTCCATCCATAGATAAATTTATGTTTCCAAATACCAATTGTCTGATCTGATTGGATGGCTAGTATAGCTTGTCATACCTAGCATTGTTTGATTCAAAATTTTATAAAAGGGCATCCCTATTCTCATAGTGGCACATGCAAAACAATTAAAAGTGTTTTTGATTTAATAAAAAGTCCAAAATACATGTATTAATTTTGGGTTTTGTTAAACTATTCCACTTGGTGGTGTATACCTTTAAAGTCCTAAGCAATTTTGGATGCTTAGATACCCTTATCATATAGTGTAGTAACTTTTTATCTAGGGTTATCTTAAATAATTAGTCAAAAGTAAAGTAGAAATTCCTAATAAAAACAAAAAACATTTATTAACAACAGTAGACAATGACATCACCAACATAGTGTGTGACGTCACCCACAAGATGCATTAACTGTTTTTTAACTATTAATAGAATGTCACTTTTTTTTTATAAAAATATCCATTCTATCTTTTTAAACGACAAAAAATGATTCTACTTGTAAAATTTTGTATTACAATTCAAGTGTATTTAAGTGTCAATAAATATTGAGGACGTTACTAAGAAAACCCATTACATTTAGAGATATTTTGCTTATTTGTACAAGTATTTTGGTCATCTTATTTTGTAATAAACATTTTCTTTTGTACTTTTTAGGTGAGCCCCTGTGAGAACAGACTTGTAAAGAAGATGTGCAAAAAATAATCTTTGGTGCTTTTTAGGTGAGCCCATGTGAGAATAGACTTGTAAAGATGATGTACACAAATTAATCTTTGGTATTTTTTATGTGGGGCCATGTGAGAGTAGATCTGTAAAGATGATGTACAAAAAAATCAATAATGGATAAATTGAACATAAGAGAGTGAGTGTGTGTAAGAGTTTGTTATGATGAATTGAGAAGAAATACGCACCATAATCATCCCAACACCTCCAGCAGGCACAGGCACAGGCATAGGCATGGTAATAATCTCATGATTCATGACCTTAGCAGAAATTGGCTTCCTATGTTTATCCCTATAACCATTTAAATACTGTGATTATCCCTCCTTTCTCTTTGATATCCTGAATCAAATCAGCCCCTATGGGATCGTCGTAAACACCGATGCCCCGTGAAATGCGATCTTCTCCAATGTATTCGCAAGTTTAATGTCACGACATATATCTCCAACCTTCAACAGTGTCCCATTCACCATGAACACCTCTCTTAAACCGTCGTCTTTACGTATTGCCTCCTCTGTATTTTTCATTTGAAACTATAGAAAACGATCTATCTCGTATCCGTATCTTGCTATTGCAATTGCAGGTTTCACAAGTATATACCATGGGAGCCTCCCATAATCCTTCCAAGCCTCATAGAGACCTAAAATTTCACCTGGAACTCCAACAGAGAGTCCACCCTGTTCTTTTGCAGACGGATCATATGCAAACATATCCGATAAATGTAATTTATGCCATTAGAATGGGATTTGAGTATTTGTTTTTGCAATAATTGCAAAATAAATAGTTAATCAATACACAAGATTTAGCCACTCTAGCACTATTCTATTTTAGCTCTAAGGGTCTTTCTCTCTCTAATTTTTCTTTTTCTTTTAATTTTTCCTGTTTTGCTAAGTTAATTCTAAAAGTACATAGAATACAATAATGGAATGAAAGTTAGAGAGAAAACAAGTTTTTTTGGTAAATAAAAAAAAAGTAAATTCCCTCATTCTCTTACCCTTGAAGCATTAGAGGGAGCAGTTTCTCGCATGTCATAGCCCTGCACATGCCCATCTGCAGATCGAACCAACATGAAAGCTCCCCCACCGATGCCACTCGATGCCGGGCTAACAACACCGAGGCAGAAGGCAGCAGCAACTGCATGACCTCCCTTTCGAAGGATTCTGCTACCAATTCGTGAACATCGACCATCATCTGTTGCTACAACGGCGTGTTCTACCATGATCGCTTCTTTCTGAACTGGTAGAATCCTCAGAACTGAGTGGCATGAAATGGATTCGATCAGGAACAACAAGAAAATTAAGGTTGGCCACATTGCTGCAAATGCCATAAAATAACAGAGGGTCAATACCACTTGAACTAAATCGTCATGCTCATGATTTCTAAGTTTTATCATCTCACTCATTGGGGTCAGATTCTGTAAGAGAACCTGCCAATTCGGTACATCATAAATGGTGGGAACCATACTACTCCCATTGATTCTCGATTCAAATTGGACGACTTCGATCCATATGGGCACTTTTTGAAGCCCGCAAAAAGTTTAAGTAGGTTTTTGTCACAAACACTCCTTCATCATGCAATAGGGAACTTACTGTTATCAAGCTGTTCGGATTGAAAAATGCCGTGGCAACCTACCAGATAGCTATGACAGCCATCTTCCATGACATGAGGCATGTAGAGATGGAAGACAAAGTAGATGATATGATGGTAAAGTCACGCACCCACGAAGTTTCATCACTCTAAGGGGATGACCGGTTGAGACGAGCTCGGCCCAAGAAGTACGCAGCAGAACCCATTCAGTGGTCCATACCACGGAACAAGCAAAGTCTTCCCTTTATTTCACTAGATAGCATCGGTCTTGTTATACCGTACGGATGCGTGCTTTTTTTTTTTTCCTGGGATGGCTTCATCAATCACATCTGTCACCGAGAAAGGTTTTTCCGAAATTGCATATAAAAATGAGGCGCATTGAGCGAGCAGTGAAGCCCCTCTCTTCATTTAGTCAATTTATGCAGTCTTTTGATGTGAGAGTCCAAATTCTCTTTTTGTTCCGTTGGTCGATCGTTCTCTTCATTCGATCACTCTCCGCTTCAAAGATAGGGCGCTTTTTTTCACTGACCTGTGGACCAAGCGAGCGATGAAGCGAGACTGAATCCTTATCTCGAAGAAGCCCATGACTCCGCTTTAGGTGCTGATTGAAAAACTCATTCATAAAGCAAACTTCTGGCTCTTGTGAGTCTGCCATCAACCAATTGCGCTTGCAGGGTAGGTTGGGCCCAGTGAAGGTCAGCTATTGGTTGTTGGATAGGAAAGGGCCACCTCGAACAAAGCGTTAGGGTAGGGTACTGAGGTGTGAGCTCCAAAAATATGATAAGATATTGACCCGCTTATAAAAAGTAACATAACATAAAGGGAATATAGTTTTACTTTTGATAGCGGTTACAATTCCTTATGATCATTTGAAGAAAAATTTGATAGCTTGGATGTGTCACAAAGTTCGAAAATTTTTTTTTTTAAAGTTTGAGTTTGGTCAACAGAATAATTACGTACTTGAAAATCAAATATACGAGCACAACAAAAAGCAAGTATAACATAGGCAAAATTTAACCCTTCTCTGGTCTAAGTGTCGGCAATAAAGCGCGTTCACACACACAAACAGAGAGAGATGAGGAAGTAAGAGTAATGGAGAAAAATAAGTGTAGGCAAAGCTAAGAGTTGCAACAAAAGCACACCAACATCGAAACAGGGAGAGAAATAACTCTTCATTAATCTAAGAGTCTGCAACAAAATTGCGCACGTACACAAACACAAACACAAACAGAGACAGAGAACAGTGGAGGAGTTGGCAAAGTAACTCTAGGCGAAGCTAAAAGCCTTCACAGATTAATGTGCAAATCCGAGAACCAACACAGTCAGAGAGAGAGGGGTAAACCTTGGTAATCTGAAGGCCTGTATCAGAAGTATGTGCACAGAGAGTAACAATGGTGCTTAGAGAAAGAGCAGTGGATGAACAACTACCTGCTAATGAAAGGAAAAAGAAAATATTTGTAGGGAAGCCAAAAAGCTGTCTTATGAATGCACACACAGCGACTCAGCCAAAAAGCTGTCTTATGGGCACACAATGGGAGGCCCATTGCAATATTTGGCTTTGAAAAAAACAAAAAAAAGAAAGAAGAAAGAAAAAGAAAAGAAGAAGAAGGAAAATACAAAGGGATTGTATACAAGAGACCATTTACCTTCAGTACTTATAACTATTAATTAATCAATAATATATAAATATACGGAAAATAACAATTCTGGACAGATACCAACAATAATTGATAATTACTAACTAATCTTGAGATACCTATTGACACTTAACCTTATCAAGAGATATATATCCATATAATTAAGATATATATATATATATATATATATATATATATATATATATACACACACACACACACATGCTAACACTCTCACTCAAACTTAAGATGCTTTTTCACAAAGCAGCTGGAATTTGAACAATAGTTGTATAATTAAATCTTCACGTGCACCAATAGAACCAATAGAAGCAGTGGACTCTTGCTTGAACAATAAGCACAAAATGACACTTCACAGAATGACACTTGAAAGAGCCAACAAAACTCGGTATGAATCCGAGACAGATTCAACAACTCGCAGTTCGAGACAGGTTCACTAACTCGTAGTCCAGAACACATGCCAGAACAACGACAATGGCTATTTTACAGAGAGTCGAAACAGACTCGACAGAGCGTCGAAACATGACTCGGAGGCATTTGACAATGCTTCCTTGGTCTATGACTTTCTTTCACTAAACTGAGAGTGTTGATTGATTCAACTATGGACGAAGATGAGATATGAAGTTTTTGTTAAATTGAGAGTATTGATTGATTCAAACAGAGACGAGTAGGAAAGTTGAAGTTTTTGGACGAAGATTAGAGCTGAAGTTTCTGTGCTTTAGAAACAAAAGTTTAGTATATAGATGGTGCAAGCTCTCTTATGCTGCTTTGGGAAGGAGGGGATTAGATTGCTAGTGTAGCGTTGGGCTAAACAAGGGCGAGAGCAAGCAATGCAATTCGATGCAAAACGGTGATGAGAGTAAGTGGCCTTTCGGAAACATAGCCTCATAAAATTTCGCGACTTCGCCGACCTAAGATCTGAGGTCGGTGAGCCCAAATCTTGGGTTGAATAGTCTAGAGCTCCGATACTATATTAAAAACTCAGAATACTGCAGAGATATCTCTTTTTATTTATTAATCAAGAATATACAAGACACGTATAAATATACGGAAAATAACAATGCTGGATAGATACCAGTAGCTATTGATAATTACTAACTAATCTTGAGATACCTATTGACATTTAACCTTATCAAGAGATATATATCCATATAATTAAGATATATATATATATATATATATATATATATATATATATATATGTGTGTGTGTGTGTGTGTGTGTGTGTGTGTGTGTGTGTGTGTGTGTGTGTGTGTGTGTGTGTGTGTGTGTGTGTGTGTGTGTGTGTGTGTGTGTGTGTGTGTGTGTGTGTGTGTGTGTGTCATAAAGTTCAAAAAAATTTCTTTGAACTTTGAGTTTGGTTAATAAAATAAATTTAGCCACCCAAATACAAATGGGTCAATTTTGGGTGAAAATTACAAGGAAGGTTTGTCAACTCACATTTTTTTATTTTTCCAAAATTGTCACTCCATATGAGGATCATATCCATGATTTTTTTTTTTAATTTTTATTTTCTTTGCTATTAGGGCTCTAGGCTTAGTTCTAAAGTAGTTCAAGGTCCCTATCTTTAGACCGCTCTTTATTTCTTTTTTGTGGAAGAAAAAAGAAGTATGTGGATGGGGGCCTCGAACCACTCTCTAGACTGATCCAGGTGAGCCTTACTAACAAAAAACTAAAAAAATAAAAAATAAAAATTGATCTAAGGAGAGAATCTTTAGACCAAGGGATAATTTAGAAAAAATTAAGAAAAACGTGGGTGGACCGACCTTTCATGTATTTTTTGCTAAAAAATACCTCAATTCATTGCTAATATTTTTTATTTTTCATTTCAAGATCCAATATGTAATAATCCTAAAATTTTTTTTAAAAAAAAAAAAGAAAAAAAAAAAAGAAGAGAGAAAAAAAACTTTTAATAAAAGATGGTCCACATGAGTATGATGGTCCTTAGGGACCATCACTATTTTCAAAAGCTTTTGGTTTAAGCTTTTCCTTACCTTTGCCACGTTCTTTAGTTGACATGGGGTTTTAACCAGCGTTTTAAAAATCGCCGAGACTCGGAATTCACGAAAATGGACCGGATCGGTTTGAAAATCGGAAATCGTCCGGTTCTAGAGAGAACCGGACGATTCCGCACAGTGACTCACCGATTCACTGTGCGGAATCGGCGAGTCCGTGAAGAACACGGGTTGCACAGTGTTCTTCACGGGATTCTTTGAAATTTGTCATTTTTTGATCATTTTTCTTGTTTTTTTTGGCATGTGATCTGATTTGCATGCTGTAAACAGCTTTATTCAGATTTTTGAAGGATTAAATGGTGGAAAAATTGGTTGTTTTTGGATCACGAAAAATTCGGGGTTTAGGGTTTCCGCCTTTTCTGAAATTTCATGCAAAATAGGGCATGAATCTTTTAAAATTTGTAGGCATTTTGATCTTAAAGCTGTGAATCAAAACCTTTTGTTACTAATTTGTGATAATCGTTGAGAAAAACAGAGTTTTTTGGAGATTGAAGGCTTCGGTTCACAAAAACAGGTAAGAACTTTGGGTTTTTTTTTTTTTCCACCATTTGATTTATTTCACGGCATATTTTGAACATAATGAGTTCAATAATTAGGGTTTTTAATCTTTATTGTGTCTAGTATGATTTAAAATTTTCAATTTTACGTAATCTGGTCAATTACAGCAAGAAATTTGATATGAACAGTGAGATGTCTGCGGAACCAAATTCCGCTGTTTTTTTTTTTTTTTTTCCGCCTTTTGATTTTGTTTTCATGATATATTAGAAATAATGTGCTAAAAATTTAGGGTTTTGATTCCTTATATTGTTGTTTATCAGAAAATATACTCAATTGGATGTAATTTATTTACTTAGAGGTGAATTTTTGAGTTAAAATCGTTTATGTAAAACGACTCTGTGAAGAAGAAACTTTTTTTTTTTTTTTTTTTTTGTAGCCCATGATAGAATTTTTTGTAATCCATGATCGAATTTTTTTTAATCCATGATCGAAATGTTTGTTTTTTTTTCTTGTAATCCATGATTGAATTTTATTTTTTATTTTTTATTTTTGTAACCCATGATAGAATTTTTTGTAATCCATGATCGAATGTTTTGTAATCCATGATCGAAATGTTTGTTTTTTTTGTAATCCATGATTGAATCTTTTGTTTTTTATTTTTTATGTAATCCATGATAGAGTTTTTTGTAATCTATGATTGAATTTTTTGTTATCCATGATGTAATTGTTTTTTTCTTTTTTTGTAATCCACGATCGAATTTTTTGTTTTTTTTTGTTTTTTTTTTTGTAATCCATGATCGAATTTTATGTAATCCATGATCGAATTTTTTGTAATCCATGATAGAATTTTCTGTAATCCATGATCGACTTTTTTGTAATCCATGATCGAAATGTTTGTTTTTTTTACTTGTAATCCATGATCGAATTTTTTGTTTTTTTTTTTTTTTTGTAACCCATGATTAAATTTTTTGTAATCCATGATCGAATTGTTTTTTATGTTCTTGTAATCCACGATCGAATTTTTTGTTTTTTTATGTTTTTTTTTTTTTTTGTAATCCATGATCGAATTTTATGTAATCCATGATCGAATTTTATGTAATCCATGATCGAATTTTTTGTAATCCATGATCGAATTTTTTGTAATCCATGATCGAATTTTCTGTAATCCATGATCGAATTTTTTGTAATCCATGATCGAATTTTTAGAAAATTTGTGATTTTTTTTTTTTAATCCATGATCGAACTTTTTGAAAATTTGTTAATTTTTTTTTTTAATCCATGATCAAATTTTTTGAAAATTTTCTGTACTTTTTTTTTTTTTATTTCTTTTTATCCATGATCGATTTTTTTGAAAAATGATGATTTTTCGAAAAGATGTGAAAAACGTGATAAAGTTTTGATTATCATGATGTATTAAACCCAATTTTTAATTTTTATTGTTTGAGTTTGCTGTAATTTTTTTTTTTTTTTTTCCATGATCGAATTTTTTGTAAAAATGATGATTTTTCGAAAAGATGTGAAAATCGTGACAAGGTTTTAATTATCATGAGGTATTAAACCATATTTTAAATTTTTATTGTTAAAGTTTTTGTTGAAAAAATTGTATGTTGATGGATTATTTATGCAAAAAAATGCATGTTATTATATTTTCAATACAAACCTGTATTTTTTTTATCTGTTGTTCATGGATTTTTTAGTTGGAATGACTGATGTTAGCCTGCTCTTTGAAGAATTGTTTTTATTATTAATTTTTTAATGCAAAAAATGTATGTTCTTGATAATTGAGTTGTAGCCATGTTTGGAGCTTGCATTTTGTATTATTCTAAATGTTTGTAATTGATATGTACGAAAATATTATTGTCAAAAAAGGTATTTTGCAATAACAAATAACAACGAATATGACTACATGAACTACCGCAACATATTATCACTACATATGGTGATTATTTTTCTTTTTGAACTGTCAGGTTAATTTAAACTTGTTACATCTTAAAACAGTTGAATCATGTCAAGATCTACAGAAGACCCTGCATGGCAACATGGGGTCAGACTTGATCCTAACAAGAAAGACAAAATTATTTGTAATTACTGTCAAAGAGTGATAAGTAGTGGGGTACATGGGTTCAAGCAACACTTGGCAGGGGTTAAGGGAGAAGTTTCTGCATGCACTAGTATCCCTAGTAATGTAAAAAAACAGATGGTGGCAATTCTTAATGCTAGCAAAGGTAAAAAAATTGCCAAACATAGGATGAACGAGGAGATGGCTAGTTTATATACACCATCAAGCAGGAATGATACAGAAGAGCAATATAATTATAACCTAGAAGAGCAATATAATAATGAGCTGGACATGGCCACAAGATTGAGTTTACATGAACAATATCAGAGGGAATGTGGGTTAGAATGCCTGGTGGGTCTAGCTCAGACATGCATGGTGGGCCTAGCTCAGACATGCATAGTAGGCCTAGCTCCGATATGCATGGTGGGCCTAGTTCAGATATGCATGGCGGGTTTAGCTCGAGTATGTATGGCGGGCCCAGCTCAAATATGTATGGAGGGGTTGGTGGCAATATGTATCAAGGAGAATCAGTTGTTGAAAAAATTGTTTCTAAGTTACCTAGGAGTGCCAGTATTGCAGGTCATGGTCGTAAAGACCCATTTCTCTCAAAGCCTAAGTCACAACAGATGACCCTAAAAGGCATGGTTAAAGGTACAAGAAACATGTTAGGGAGATATGTTAGTAAATGGTTCTACGATAAAGGGATTCCCTTTGATGCAGCCAATAGCCCATATTTTCCACCTATGGTTAGTGCAATCCAGAGAGCCGGGCTCGGGGTAAAACCCCCGACGGCATATGAGCTCAGTGGGCCAATATTAGATGAAGAGGTAGAGGAAGTTAAAAAGTGGATTGAAGAATATAAACAGAGTTGGCCAAGGACAGGAATTACTCTCATGATTGATGGTTGGTTGAATAAAGTTAGCAAAAAGGAGTTTTTAAAGTTCTTGGCCTATTCCCCAAAAGGTACAGCTTTTTTGTCTAGCAAAGACGTATCAGGGACGAAGAAGGATGCAAACTTCTACGTACGACTATATGATCAGATAGTGGAGGAGGTGGGATATAAGCATGTAGTCCAGTTTATTACAGACAATGCGTGTGCATGTGTTTCTGCGGGTAGCAAGTTGATGGATAAGAGGAAGCATCTAGTATGGACCCTGTGTGCTGCACACAGCATCGATCTTATGTTAGAGGAAATCGGTGAGATCAAAATTGTGAAGGAGACTCTAGATGAAGCAAGGTTGGTGTCGAGATTTATATACAACCACTCTAAAATATTATTTCTGTTTAGAGAACACTCTAAGAAAAAAGAGATAATCAGGCCTGCCATAACCCGCTTTGCGACCGATTACTTAGCTGTGGACTCCATTCGACAATCTGAAGGTGCATTAAAGAGATTGTTTACTTATGAAGAGTGGTTAAATGACCGCCTCTCGAAGTCCAGTACCGGTATAAAAGTGGATAACATAATCTCAAATAGGCTGTTCTGGTCTCGATGTTCCAGTGTTGTAGAGGCCACGGCCCCTTTGGTCACGGTGTTAAGAATGGTGGATGCTGATAAGAAAGCTACCATGGGTATCCTTTATGAAGGTATTGAGAGGGCGAAATCAGCTATTGGGGAGAAGTGTAATTTTGCTAGCAAAGTGATCGAGATTATAGAAAAGAGGTGGAACACCAAATTCAGACGTCCAATTCATTATGCTGGCAAATATATATTTATATCATTACAATGTTTCAGTTTAAATCATTTTTTTATGAAATTGTAAATGACATTTTTCTACTTATATATTTTTTAGGTTACTACTTCAACCCAAAATTTTTCTATTTGACACCTGAACAACCCCACAAGATTATGGAAGGGATCAGATACATTATTGCAAGGTTGGAGAGAAGCCATCAAAACCAAGTAGCAGCAATACAAGAGGTATTATTTAATGTTTGGGTAAGAACTTCATTGAGTTGTTATATTTGTGAGGAATAATGCACTAAAACGTAATATATTTGTTTTAGCTTGCTATGTATAGGGATGTTATAGGATCCTTCGGAACTAGACTTGCCAGAAATTCTCGAACTATGATGGATCCAGGTTATCCCCTCGCTAATATTTTGTTTATTCATATAATTAATCTTATGAATTGTTCTTGCCCTTACAATGCTTTTTACATTTTAATCCAGCTGAATGGTGGGAGATATATGGTACTGATGCACCTCACCTAAAGAGGATAGCAATCAAGGTGCTCTCTTAGACATGTTCTGCTACTGGCTGTGAGTGCAACTGGAGTACGTTCCAATGGTTGCACACTACTAGCAGGAATCAACTCGCTTCTGAGAAGCTTCATAAACTAGTCTACGTTCATTATAATTTAAACCTCAGAGAGCGACAAATAAGAAGGAAGCTTGAAGACTATGGGCCGATAGACTTAGACACAATATTTGTCACAGACACAGCAGACCAATAGGTAGTAGAAGAGGAGGAGCCAGTGTTGCACAAAAGAGCGTTCCTTGAGGCTATCGGTGATGAAGATATTGAAGAAAGTGATGAGCGGCATGAAAGAGGAAGCAGCCAGCCAATGTATCCACAATATGTCGGTGATATTGCACCTAATGAGGGAGAGTGGGAAGGGGGTCTAAGAGAAAATGAGAGAGATGATGATTCTGAGGCCACCCTATCCCAGCCATATTATTCACATATCGAGTCCCAACAGCAACAGTGTAGGGATGAGCACGACAGTGCAGGTGAGCATGAAGGATGGACAAGCTTTGGGGATTTTGGATTGAGAACACAACAAAACACTAACACTCAGGGATTTGGGAATAGTCAGACGCCCGCTAATATCGATGATTCGTTTTTAGATCGAATCAATGAATTGTCAAACGAATTCAATCAATGGCACCAGCGTGACCAAGAAGAATAACAACGTCGTCTATCATTTTATTTTTAGATCGTATGTTACTAATTTTATGCTTTATTATAGTCCATGTATGTTGATATACTTATTCCATGATAATTCTATGTTTATCCTTTTGTGTGATGTAAATTAAATGTTGAATGGCGATTCATGCAGGGAAAGAACATATCAATATTCGCATATTCATTCAAAAACATGAAAATTCTTAATGGAGTACCCTCATTTTTTATTGAATTCCTAAAAAACAATATTTATAATGAATTTTAATAATTTTTTCAGATTTTTTTGAAGCTTTATTCTGACCGATTCACCCAATTCCCGATCCGGATCGCCGATTCGCCTATCCGGATCGATTTTTGGAAAGCCCGATCCGGGTCACCGATCCGGTTTTTAAACCATTGGTTTTAACATTTCAGGAGTAATATAACTGTTACACCGATGAGGTGTAACTTAATAAAATAATATAATAAAGTGTTTTAAGAATTTAAATAGGAGAGGTGAGGACTTCCATCCTAGAAAATTTTGAGATCTCTCTCTCTCTCTAGTCGAAATGCAGTGAGCTCTTTCTCTCTCTAGCCGAATTTTTAATGAAAGCTCCCTCTCAAATATTTTAGGTAAGTGGCCTCATTGTCTCGAAAAATAGTCCATTCTTTTTAAAAATAAAATGAAATAATTACTTCTGTTTATTATCATGAATTTTAGGCACGATAAATTTTATGCGCAAACGACGTCATTATTTCGAAGAATAATCTTTTTAGTAAAAATGGTGACATTTTATCTATTGTAAAATAGTTTAAATGCTATATACTCTTATAAATAAATTTATTTATTTTTCTTGTCTATTGTTAGAAAATTTTAGATATTGTAAAATTATTAAAAATAAATGTGATATTTCTGCTTTTAGTAAAATTATGAGATTTCTTTCTATTGTTTTTTAATATTTGGACATTGTAAATTTCATGTGCAAATGACTGCCTTATTATTTGAAAACTGATATTTTGTATTTAATTATAGCATTGTCTGTGAAATGTTCATTTGCGAATTGATATCCCATAAATTGTGATAATTCTGTATTCATGAATTTCTATAAGAGTTTTTCTATCGATATTAGATTGGCAATTATTTTAGAATGTCTTTACAAACTGCTACCTTTCTTCATTTGAGCCCAAAATATTTGACTGGTTATTTTAGAAATGTTATTGAAAGCGATTGTTATCAATGGTTTCAATGAAATTCATATTAATAATTTCAGTGATATGTTGAGTACATGATATTGCTGCTTTCGAATGTTTAAAGAGATTTAAAAATACTTTAAGTATGCAAGTGGACTCATGCGATTCGCCGGTGAGGTATAAGTGGACCTATCTGAGATGTCGGTAGGGATTAAGTGGACTCATCCGGTATGCCGGTGAGGTATAAGTGGACCTGCAGAGATTAAGTGGACCTATTTGGGATGCGAATAGGGATTAAGTGGACTCATCAGGACGCTGATGGGGTATATAGGTGACCTACTTGGGACGCCAGTAGGGTAATCTGTGAAATCCTTTGAATTATGCATTGCCGTTAAAATGTTATACGCATTTCAATTATTCGAATTATACATAATTATGCATTTTTTTTAAAGTGAAACTGTTAATGCATTTGTGTTAATAGATCTCTTTTTTGAAAATATTGCTATCTTTCAATCATGATTATTTTTAGGATTATGATGATCACTTACTGAGTAGCCAAACTCATCAAATTATGGTAAACATTTTTTTCAGGATAACTGCAGTTTCATTTTGAGTGCTCGTCAGGATCAACTTTGGAAGATATTGTAGTTGTGCTTAAACTTTCTTTTGTTACCTTGTAAGAATTCGTCCCTGTAAATTTGTCCTATTAAGAGATTTATATATGTTTTGACTGTCACATCTCAAGAATATTAGTATTGTAAATTCTTGGGGCGTGACAATTTTGGTATATGAGCAATAGGTTTAAGATTATTAGGAAATTTAAAAAGAATATACTTAAAATCACATTTATTGTGTGTACAGACCGGGATGAAGTCAAGATCCAGAATAGCTGAAGCTAATATGGAAGGAATTCACAAAGCCTTGGAAAATATGGTTGCTCTAATGCAACATCAGATGGAAAACAACAATCCACACAGGCAGTCAGTTACGGAAAATGGTGAAAGTAATATCGAACAATTTAAGAAATTAAACCCACATTCTTTTAAGGGTGCTGTAAACCCACTAGAAGCCGAGGGATGAATTATACAATTGGAGAAAATATTCGAGGTAATGGAATGTCCTGATGATAGGAAGGTGGTTTTGGCAGTTTTTATGTTAATAGGTGAAGCACAACATTGGTGGCGAATGACAAAAGGAGTATCGGTCAAAGAAAATAAACCATTGACTTGGAAAGTATTTCTAGAGGCGTTTAATTAAATGTATTTCTCAGATTTTATTCGAGACAAAAAAGAAATGGAATTTCTGGAATTAATTCAAGGAAATCGGACAGTAGCGTAGTACGAGGCCAAGTTTACTGAATTGGTCAGGTTTGTACCGCATATGATTAACAATGAGGCAAGAAAGGTGAAAAAATTTGAAAGGGGTCTCAGACCAGCTATTAGAAGCAGAATATCAGTCTTAAAATTGAGAACTTATGCTGAAATAGTGGATTGAGCCCAAATTGTCGAAAAAGATTTTGAAGATTACCAAAAGACGAAAAATCAAAAAAGTCAAGTTAGACCCATACCATTTAATCAACATCAGTTTGAAAGGGCAAACAAGAACCCAAGGCTCTTGCCACTTTAAAGCCCAATAAAACCATGTAAAAAATGTGGGAAAAAGCATGGATCGAGCCCTTGTTATTGGAATACTGGAGCTTGTTTTTAATGTTAAAAATTGGGGCACCAGATTAGAGAATGTCCTAGCTTACAGACGCAACAGCTTTTAAAGCAGGGAGAGATAGCTCAAAAGCCTCAGATTAAGGGAAGAGTATTTGCGATCACCCAGCAAGACGTTTAGGCCTCGAAATCAGTGATCTAAGGTACTCTTATTATCTTCCAAAAAGCAGCTCATGATTGATCCTGGATCTACTCATTTATTTGTGCTATCACACTTTACACGCTACTTAAAGGTAGAACCAGAACAATTAGAATACATTCTAGAGGTAGCCACACCGATGGGAAATTCAAGTGACACCAATATAGTGTACAAATCCTATGTAATAAAGATAGAAGAAAAGGAACTGTTGGTTGATTTAATACTCCTAGAAATTCAAGATTTTGATGTAATCTTAAGCATGGATTGGCTTTCTGCATACCATGCAAGTATTGATTGTTACAAGAAAATGGTTACCTTTAGTATTACGAATCAACCAGTATTTTACTTCAATGGTATCCAAGAAGACTCCCCTTTATATTTAATCTCTTGTATTCGAGCTAATCACCTCCTTCGAAAGGGTGTCAAGGTTTTCTTGCATATATCAAAGAAGATAGGAAGGAAGAAATAAATTTGGATATCACTCCGGTTATCCGAGAATTTTCGGACGTTTTCCTTGAAGAATGGCTAGGATTACCGCCTGACAGGGAAATTGAATTCTATATTGAATTATTGCCAGGGGTAGCCTCAATTTCTAAGGCACCTTACAGAATGACACCTACAGAACTTAAGGAACTTAAACAACAATTGGAAGAATTATTAGATAAAGGTTTTATCAGGCCCAGTGTGTCACCTTGGGGTGCTCCGGTATTGTTTGTAAAAAAAAAGATGGGAACATGAGATTGTGTATCGATTATAGACAGTTGAACCAAGTGACAGTGAAAATAAGTATCCATTACCTAGAATTGATGGTTTATTTGATCAATTACACAGATCACAAGTGTTTTAAAAAATTGATCTTAGATTTGGATACCATCAGCTTAAGATTAAAAGTGAAGATGTTCCCAAGACAGCTTTCAGAACAAGGTATGACCGTTATGATTTTTTAGTCATGCATTTGGATTAACCAATGCACCGGCTGCATTTATGGATTTGGTGAATCGGGTCTTTAAGCCCTTTTTGGATAAATTTATTGTGGTATTCATCAATGATATTTTAATTTATTTCAAAAATCAAAAGGAACATGAGCAGCATGTAAGAATGGTATTGCAAATATTAAGATAAAAGAAATTATATGCCAAACTTAGTAAATGTGAATTTTGGCTTGAACAAGTGACATTTTTAGGACATGTCATATCAAAAGAAGGTCTATCAGTTGATCCTTCAAAGGTTGAAGCCGTTGTTAATTGGAAACAACCAAGTAATGTGACTGAAGTTCGGAGCTTTTTGGGATTGACAGGATACTACAGAAAATTTGTAGAAGGATTTTCTTGAATCGCAACCCCAATGACTCGATTGACACAGAAAAATGTCAAATTTAAGTACTATGATGAGAGTTTTCAAGAACTAAAAATTCGATTAACTTCAGCACTTATTTTAACTTTTCCTGAGGGGAGTGGGGGATTTGTGATTTATAGTGATGCTTCACATAAAGGCTTGGGTTGTGTATTAATGCAATATGGGAAGGTAGTGGCATATGCATCCAGACAATTGAAAGAATATGAGAAAAAAAAATATCCAATTCATAACTTGGAACTAGCTGCAATAGTATTCACTTTGAAAATGTGGAGGCATTATCTATATGGTGAGCAATTTGAAATATACACGGATCATAAGAGCTTGAAATACCTCTTCTCTCAGAAGGATTTAAATATGCTGCAGATAAGATGGATGGATTTCTTAAAAGATTATGATTGTACAATCCATTATCATTCAAGAAAAGCTAACGTTGTGGTCAGCGCTCTAAGTAGAAAATCTACGAGAGTCTCAGCTCATCAAATGATCTAAGAAATGAGATTGTTAGAGAAAATAGTGGATTGGCATCCGATTCCGTCCATTAATGGTGTGGTAAGTATGATTGCTAACATTAAGGCAGAACCCCAATTAATCCAACAGATTCGATCGGTACAAAAGAAAGATCTTCAGCTTATAACAATTGTAGAAGAGGTGAAGCTGGGAAAGGGAGACAAATTCTTTATATGTATTGAGGATTTGCTAAGATTCAAAGGTCAGATTTGTGTCCCGAATGATGAGCGTGTGAAGAGAGCGATCTTGGAAGAAGCACATCACTCTTGTTATACGATACATCCCGGAAGTATTAAAATGTATCAGGACCTGAAGAAAACCTTTTGGTGGAATAATATGAAAAAAGAGGTAGCACTATTTGTGGTTAAGTGCTTAACATGTCAGCAAGTAAAAGCTGAGCATCAAAGGCCCGATGGGTTGGTGCAGCCTTTACCCGTGCCAGAATGGAAGTGGAAGCACATCTCTATGGATTTTATCCCTGGCTTGCCTAGAACAAATTCAGGACATGATAGCATTTGGGTCATTGTGGACCGGTTGACCAAAGCTGCCCACTTTCTGCCGATTCGCACGATGTACACTTTGGATCGACTAGCCCAATTGTACGTTAAGGAAATAGTGCTGTTACATAGAGTTTCGGTCAGTATTGTATCGGACAGGGATACTCGGTTTACTTCTAAATTTTGGGCTAGGCTATAGTCAGCCATGGGGATGAGACTCACCTTTAGCACTGCCTTTCATCCCCAAACTGAGAAACAATCGGAGAGGACCATCCAAACTTTGGAAGATATGCTGGGGGCTTGTGTCATTGACTTTACATGAAGCTGGGATGACCATTTACTCCTGATTGAGTTTGTTTATAATAATAGCTTCCAAGCCAGTATTCAGATGGCACTATATGAAGCCCTATATGGAAGAAAATGTAGGTCACCCATATGTTGGGACGAGGTTGGTAAAAGAGAGCTTTTGGGATCAGAAATTGTCCAGGTAACCACATATAAGATAACATTAATTCGAGAAAGGCTCAAGACAGCTTAGAGTCGGCAAAAGAGTTATGCCGATAACCGACAGAGAGACCTTGAATTTGAGGAAGGTGATCGAGTTTTCCTAAAGATCTCACTAATAAAAGGCATTATGAAATTTGACAATAAAGGAAAGCTGAGCCCACGTTACATCGGACTATTTGAAATCCTGAAAAAAATCGGAGGTGTCGTTTATAGATGCCTTACCACCCGAATTAGCAAACGTCCATAATGTCTTCCATGTATCATCACTACAAAAATATCAGCCCGACCCATCTCATATCTTGAAATATGAACTTTTACCGATCGGGAAGGACTTATCCTTCATTGAGCAGCCAATTTTGATACTGGATAGAATGGTACAAGTATTGCGCAACAAGAAGATTCATTTGGTCCGTATATTATGGCAATACCATTCAAGAGAGGAGTCGACTTGAAGACAATATCAGAGAAAATTATCCCTATCTTTTTCAGTAATTAGGTACATAAATTTAGAAGACTAAATTTCTTCAAGGGCGGAAGGATGTAATAATCCTATTTTTTTTTTTTTTAAAAAAAAAAAAAAAAGAAGAGAGAAAAGAAACTTTTAATAAGAGATGGTCCACATGAG
The DNA here is from genome assembly GCF_054954075.1 of Amborella trichopoda. Taxonomy (NCBI): domain Eukaryota; kingdom Viridiplantae; phylum Streptophyta; class Magnoliopsida; order Amborellales; family Amborellaceae; genus Amborella; species Amborella trichopoda. The sequence goes on from NC_142340.1 coordinate 2,584,997, forward strand.
CATGATGGTCTTTAGGGACCATCACTATTTTCAAAAGCATTTGGTTTAAGCTTTTTCTTACCTTGACCGCGTCCTTTAGTTGACGTGGGGTTTTAACATTTCAGGAGTAATATAATTGTTACACCTCAAGTATGAGGTGTAACTTAATAAAATAATATAATAAGGTGTTTAAGAATTTAAATAGAAGAGGTGAGGACTCCCACCCTAAAAAAATTTGAGATCTCCCTCTCTCTAGTTGAAACGCAGTGAGCTCTTTCTCTCTTTTTAAAAATAATTCATTCTTTTTAAAAATAAAATGCAATAATTACTTCTGTTTATTATCATGAATTTTAGGGGCGATAAACTTTATGCCCAAGCGACCTCATTATTTCGAAGAATAATCTTTTTAGTAAATATGGTGACATTTATCTATTGTAAAATATTTTAAATGCTGTAAATTCCTAGAAATAAATTTATTTATTTTTCTTGTCCATTGTTAGAAAATTTTAGATACTGTAAAATTATTAAAATAAATGAGATATTTCTGCTTTTAGTAAAATTGTGAGATTTCTTTCTACTGTTTTTTAATATATTTAGACATTGTAAACTTTATGTGCAAATGACAGCCTTATTACTTGAAAACTGATATTTTTACATTTGATTATAGCATTGTTTATGAAATGTTCATTTGCGAATTGACATCCCATAAATTGTGATAATTATGTATTCGTGAATTTCTATAAGAGTTTTTCTATCCATATTAGATTGGCAATTTTGCTATAATGTCTTTACGAACTGCTACCTTTCTTCATTTGAGCCCAAAATATTTGACTGGTTATTTTAAAAATGTTATTGAAAGCGATTGTTATTAATGGTTTCAGTGAAATTCATATTAATAATTTCAGTGATATGTAGAGTACATGATATTGCTGCTTTCGAATGTTTAAAGAGATTTAGAAATACTTTAAGTATGCAAGTGGACTCATCCGGTTCGCCGGTGAGGTATAAGTGGACCTATCTGGGACGCTGGTAGGGATTAAGTAGACTCATTCGGTACGCCGGTGAGGTATAAGTGGATCTGCAGGGATTAAATGAACCTATCTGGGACGCCGATAGGGATTCAGTGGACTCATCAAGACGCTGATGGGGTATATAGGTAACCTACTTGGGACGCCAGTAGGGTAATTTGTGAAATCCTTTGAATTATGCATTGTCGTTAAAATGTTATACGCATTTCGATTATTCGAATTATACTTAATTATATATATTTTTTTAAAGTGAAACTGTTAATGCATTTCTGTTAATAGATATCATTTTTGAAAATATTGATATCTTTCAATCATGATTATTTTTAGGATTATGAGGATCACTTACTGAGTTGCCAAACTCATCAAATTATGGTAAACATTTTTTTCAGGATAACTGCGGTTTCATTTTGAGTGCTCGTTAGGATCAACTTTGGAAGATACTGTAGTTGTGCTTAAACTTTCTTTTGTTACTTTGTAAGAATTTGCCACTGTAAATTTGTCCTATCAAGAGATGTATATATGTTTTGACTGTCACATCTCAGGAATATCAGTATTGTAAATTCTTGGGGCGTGACACAATACTTTCTATATTGTTTATGAGGGCATTTTACTCCTTCAACCATTAAGATTTTAAGAGAAGAACTTCTCCCTAAATGTTGCTCCAAAGGTCGTGATTCCCATTCTCTCTACATCTCTTATCTCACAAGAGACATAGAGAACCGGAGCCTCCATTCCACATGGCATGTGGACCCCAAAAGCATTGACCGTGGCCTTTGCCCACATCCCATTTGCAATGGGCCTGCAATACCAGACCAGTGGTCCGAAAGCCATACCTCAGCGGCACTTATTTCTCTCTCTAGAGAACCTGTTTTTTTCTCTCTCTAAATGGCTTTTTCTCTCTACATCATGGTTTTATACCAGGCTTAGATTTAATTGACTAAAATTAGTGGATTTGTTTTTGCTCATATTACTCGTGATTCTTGAAAAAGAAATTCCTTTTATAAGGACTTTAAAGAGATTTTTTATCCCTCAAGGTTGGAAGTACACCAGTTTGGCTAATTTTTAGGCTTTGTGAGAGGCCATAGCAAGGAGGGCAATTGGAGTAAGAAGCAATTTCAAGAGAAGAGATGAAAGAGAGAGCAGTTGGAGTGAGAAACGATCTTGAGAGAGAAGGGATTCTTGAGAGAGAGAGATTATTGCAAAGAGAGAGTTCTTGAGAATGATGGAGGCTATGGTGGGTAAGCATAGAGGGATAGAGGGAGGTGGTGGGGGAGAATTTTTCCCACTTGAAAAAGAACAAAAATCACTCTTTTTTTACCATATTGGTTTTTTTCAGTCAAAAAAGTGTTGAGAACTTTAATAAAGGTTTACACCATAAGTGGTGTAGTGTAACAAAACTTTCTTACAATTAAATATATTGGTTTTTTTAGTCCAAAAGTGTTGAGGTTTTTAAGGAAAATTGTTTCATGCGGACTGGACCACATTTCTACATATGCTATCAAGAAAGTATAAAACATCCATTTTAAAGATGGATGCAAATAGGTGTTCCATCTAAAAACAATGGAAATTAACAGTCCAAATGTTTTAAGACTAGGATTTTATTTCTTGTTTTTAAAATTCATTTATTTTTTCATATTCATAATCTCCACGTCAGAAATTAGATGTCATTAAAAATTAAGTCCTAAAACCCATCTCAAAAAATAGATTTATTGAGATGTCTGTATTTCTACATATGTGGGCTTGGCCACATAGAAACTAGGTTCGGTCTTTAATAAGGGTTTACACTTCAATTATGGTACAGTGTAACAAAAGGAAAATTGTTTCATGTGGGCTAGACCGCATTCTACATATGTTTTGCATCCATCTTAAAGATGGATGCAAATAGGTGTTTCATCTAAAAATAACGGAAACTAACGGTCCAAAAGATGGATGCAAGTAGGTGTTTCATCTAAAAATAATGGAAACTAATGGTCCAAATGTTTTCTTACTAGAATTATTATTTTTAGTTTTTAAAATTTATTTATTTTTCATATTCATGATCTCCATGTTAGAGATTACATGTTCTTAAAAATTAAGTCTTAAAATCCACCTCAAAAATAAATTTATGAATAAGCCCATATTTCTACATATGAGGGCTTTGCCGCATTGACGCCGGGTCCAAACTTACTTTAAAAGATGAAGTTTTTATAAGGCCTAGGTTTTATGTAAACAAAATAAAGCCTTATTTCAAATCCTCATCTGGAAAGCACTTTCGGTAATGGAAATATACATGATGGATCTAAAATCAATTTCCAACATTGACAAAAGATTTGATAGCAAAAAAATGATAGAGATCATATAGATCGATGAACACTTAGTTTTAGGGTGATATGGACGGTTTAGATAATTTGTTTTAATATGTAATATTTTTAAAGCTTAGAGTCCTAATTATTTTTCACAATTATAATGTTCACACCTAGATGATCGTTGTAAAGGCTTTTCAATGCTTGAACTGTAATTTTCGATGGTGTGTAGGATCCCAAATGATCACCATTAAAATTGACACAGATCTCTAAAAAAGTCAAATCTCACACTTATATAATAACTTTTATAAAGATCTGTGTTAATTTTAATGATAATCTTTTGAAGTGATCATTACTCTCGCTATATAAAAAAAAGTATGAGGGGTACCTTTTACTTTAATTATCCAAATAATTTATACTCCTTCGAGCGTAAACTATTCAATTATTTTCTAGGGTAAAACTACACTTAGGATTAATTTAAGTAACCTAAAATTTGAAAATATAACATGTTCAACTCATAGATTAACCTCAATAAAAATACTCCCAATTGCATCCTCTACACACCTAAATCGATAGTCTCAAAATTGAATATAGTCCATCCAATTTTTAGAGGGTGTGATCTAAACATCAAAAAATCAAATTTCAAAACTTTACTTTTGAATATAATAATCTAGTGATAATTAGGTGGTTTCCAAAATTTTAAATGACAAAATCCCTCAAAGTAATTTTTAATGTAGTAAACTTGCACTATACTCCTGTAGGAGTACGAACCCTTTTGTATTTAATCCCAATACATTTAAGGTGTGTATGGGGCAATTTGGGGGAAAAAACCGTAGTGGATGGGCGGTGCTCCCCCATATGATAATAAAAACATGTCTGTACTTAATTTTTTTGGAAAAGAAAGGTTTTATGGTAATAACAAGGAAACGGTTTTTATGATTCCATGAAGAAATGAGTCACCTCTTAAAATTTATTCTTAGAATAAATTTTTTGACTTAATTTTAAAAGAAATATAATATCTAATATGGAGGTCATAAATACAAATGAATAAACAAATTAAAAATAATAATTTTATTAAGAAAACATTTAAACGGGTTGTTTAGCTCCCATTGTTTTTAGCTGGACCACCTATGTACATCCATCTTTAAGATGGATGCTTTACACTTCGAGCATAGCAAAGATGGATACTTTATACTTCTAGACGGCAAATGTAACTTCTAGACGGCAAATGTAGAAATGCGGTCCCTGCAGTATTAAACAAGTTTCCTTTGTATTAAGCAGACACGGAGTCCTTTAAAAAAAAGAAAAAACAAAAAGCAGGGCACCGGGTTTTTGTAAGTGTTGTTTATCACACACTTGTTAGTACCTAGGGATGACCATTCGTCCACTTATAGTTTTACAAATAGGAAAAGTTTATATAGAACCAGGCTCTAGCCTACCTTAAAATTTTTATTAGAAGAAGTTGTTTTGATGCTCAATAAAAAATTGGATAAATATTCGTATAAATGTGCAATCAAGAGTTCGTGGATATACAATAAGCGTTCACCTAAATAATATTGTAAATATACAAAAGAATAGTACATCGATATGCAACAACCATATAAATAATCATGTGATTTTGCAATCGGAGAGTTGACAACCATATAAATAATCATGTGATTTTGCAATCGGAGAGTTAATATACATAGAGAATGAAAATCGAATACTATCAAATTATTTAAAGAGCAAATGGAAGCAATGACTATCATTTTTTTTTTTCCTATCCTAAATGTTTTTAAAGAAAATTATAAAAACTCTCTAAAATTAACTTTCCAGACATCATACCCCACAAAACTTGTTGTATCCCACCGTGAACCCCAAACTATTTTTCTTTATACTTACCCTTCCAAGTCAAAAACTCGATAGATTTAAGACCAAAATGCCCTTATTATCACTTTTCTCTTCTATTTTAGGGTCACTTGACTATCTTTCTTTGCTCACTCTCTCTCCTCTAAAGTAAAAACCCATTTATTCTCGTGCATTCTCTCTCTCTCTCCTCTTTTTCTCTCTAGCTATGGACTAAGATTTTTGTGGTCCGACTCCCAGTCTGTCGAACCGGTTAGAATTTGGATTAAGGTTGGTAATGTGGTCCGATACATTGTGTTGGATTGCATTGAGTTCCAATAAGCTTTTCTCAAGCATGTAATGTGGTTCGGCACACACGGTGTTGGACCGAAACTTTTTGCGGTCCAGCACATTTTTATGCGGAACCTAAAAAATTTCGGTCTCGCACAGTGTGTGCCTGACCATATTACCAACCTTAGCGCAAATTCTAACAGGTCCAACACACTGGGAGTCGGACGGCAAAAATCTTAATCCATAGCTAGAGAGATAAAGAGAGAGGGCAGGTACAGAGAGAGAGAGACAGAGAATGAAAGCGACAAAAGAGAAAGAGAATGAAAGAGAGAAAGAGAGAGATAATGGATTTTTACTTTGTGTGAGAGAGAGAATGTGGGCAAAGAGAGAATCACTTGACCGAAGGTAGAGAGTAACAGCATTTTTGTTTTAAATCCATTTATTTTTTTACCTAGGAGGGATAAATATATAAAAAAATATAATTTGAGTTTAGAATGGGATACAAAAAGTTTTGAAGTAGGATGTCTAAAAAATTGATTTTGAAGGTATCTATAATTTTCTCAATTTTCTATTTGTTTTTTTTTTTTTTGATGGCGTTACTTTGAGTGTGAAATGTTGGGTCGATTTTTAATAAAAAGGTTTGTTTATAAACGGTCATTGTCCTTTTTTTTTCCTCTTTTTTTTTATTAATTAAATTTCCATATTTTGTTACTTCTAATTATTAGTCCGACGCACTAATGGCAAGTGCATTGGATGGAATTCTAGATTTGTGAAACTTATTGTAAAGTAATTTTAGAGAAAAAAAACAAAAAAAATCCAAATTGCAAGTCTTACGTAAAGCAATCAATATTTTCAACATCCAAGCTGAAGTAGAATGACAAAAAGAACAATAACAATACTAAAAAGGTGGACTTTAGCATAAAATTGAAAATAGGGAGGATAATTTTGTAGTTTCGTTAATTAAATGGCATTAGAATGTAAACTCGGCTTTATTACCAAAGATGGAGCAAATTCACTTTCGAGAGTGAAACAAGAAGGGTCGCCATTAAAGCACGTTAGGGAATACACACATGAACCAACATCCTCCAGCTTAAATAAAAGAGAGAGAGAGAGAGAGAGAGGCAGCAGCGGCACATATTAGTAACCAGCAGGTTCACCTTCCTTTCTTGGGTCACTTACGCCTGTGAGTTTTGCTGTGACAACGGTCTCTCCCTGTGGCCAACGGGGGAGGTGGTGAACCACAAATTGGCATTTGGCCCCAAATGCTAAGGCTTTTAGGACATGGCCCTTCTTTGCCAGGTCAACCCTATCCTCTAGGGGTACTTCAATGTGATAGCCGCTCACTGTGTCCCACTTCTCGAATTCCAAAATGTTGGGCACAAGCTGAAAAACAACTAAATTTTATGATACAATATCTAGGCACTAAGAACACAATAGAGTGTTGGAGGAAGATGTCTACAAATTTAAATTTGGAGGTATCCATAATTTTTTTTAAATATAATATAAAATATACATCTAACAACTAATAATATAGAGTTTTAATTTTGGATAGTAAACTCCTTATATGATTATTTGTCATCCATAAAGGCCCTAAAAAATTTAAAACATGGATGAAGATTAGCAAGTGATTAGAAATTTACTGCATGGTAGAGTCGAGGTGCGAGAATCGATTCGAATGGGTCCATTCGGTGAATGAAATGGTTCAAGTAGACTTGTATATTTGCAGGAACTATTCTCAATCCTCCACTTGCACCCATCACACCCTTAAGTTGTCCATTCTGTATAACATGGATGGGAAATGTAGTAATAGTAAGAAGGTAATTCTCATATATGAGAGAAAGAGAGAGGATTTTGAAAGTAATTCTCATAGAAGAGAATTATGAAGGTAATTTCCCTTCGGGTTTTTTTTTTTTAGGGGTGGTAAGAGAGGGAGAGAGGGAGAGGATTTTGAAGGTAATTCTCATATGACAGTGAAAGAGGGGGATAGACCTCGAGGATAATGGTGGGCATGGTGGAGGACATTGGCCTTTTGTTCGGCTCAATGTAGTTTGCAGGAGGGGAAGGCATGGTGCTATCATTTGAAGGGATGGAAAAGTCATGCATCTGATTGTTGAGTACTATGCCTGTTTTTACAGACCGAAACAATGCTCCAAAATTATTGTTAATAGTGGTAGTCAAGGCAACTGCATTTCTCTCCTTATCAACAATGCTTACGTGACTCGTGCCATGGTCATTGGTTTGGTTCCACCTGCATCAAAATTTTTTTGCTTTGAAGATCAAAGTTCAAAAGGAAATTTAACTAGGAACTCACAAAGGGATGGTCTACATTTTGAAATAATTTATGGGGAGTTCTAAAATTATTGAGTTTTTATGTTCCCATTTTACCTTCTGTTCAAAAGTTAGAAATTTTGTAAAGTCCAAATCATAAAAAATCGAAGTTACCCAAATAAATAAATAAATATATATATATATATATATATATATATATATATATATATATATATATATATATATATATATATATATATATATATATATATATATATATATATATATATATATATATATATATATATATATATATATATATATATATATATATATATATATATATATATATATATATATATATATATATATATATGGTGCGGTTTCAATAAGGTTGCAGCCTTAAACAATCCAATTAGGGCGCACCTCCAAATTTTATTATAACATTTAATTTTGGTGTAAAAAATTCTTAGTTTTATCTAAAAATATATTTTCATATCTAATTATAAAATTTTAAACACCAAAAATGGTTAAAATCATGTAGATATATAAACATGTGAAAATCTTGAAAATGGACGGTCTAGATAATGTGTTGCAAGATAAACTATTTTTACAACTCAAATATGTTTTTTTATACATTCATATATCACAATGTTGAGATGTTGAATCAGAGGGTCTTTGAACATTAAAACATCATTTTCCGATAGAATTTTTAGAGGCATATGTAATTATACATTTTAAGGTTGCAACCTTATATAAATTTTTTCCATATATATATATATAGGAAAAAGCTCTTGACAGCCCATGGGCTCAAGGAACAGTGTAAGCCCAATGGCCCAGATTGAATCTGGACGGATCCAATGATCACAATTGTATTTCGTAATTGAATTTTAACCTTTTCTCTACAAATCCAAATGATTTCATGTTAAACACATATTGTTGTTTTATGCAATTAGATTAAAGGTGGCATAGGCAGGGCCAGGCTGAGTTGGGGCATTGGACCCAAAAAAGCCAACCCTAAGAGGTCATGGCCGACTTCGGCCCTTCTTTCGAGGTGCCCAGGCCCGGATCCCTTAATGGGTTCGGACCAGGTTGGGGCATGCCCAGGCCTGTGGACAGCAGACCTAGAATTTGAGATCTAAACATGGATGTTTTGGGCTAGGCTGCCTTGCCCATTACAACCTATGTCTTAACTTACAGAAAAAATAAAGTGAAATCTCCCTATCTGAAAATATTTGACAACATGAGTGCTAGTTAAAATTCATGCTAAATAAAATTGAAAAACCCCACTGGTAAGTATCACACTGGGGTGATGCTTGAATGTAATTCTTTAACTTTTGTGGAATGTAAAAGCTTTAAGAGTTATTTGTACCTATCAAGATAGTAGCTAGGATCAAAAGTTGTGCTATCGTTTATTCTATCCTTTATTTCTCTTGCAAAGCTTTGGGAGAGCATTTTAGAGACAACATCCTCAATATCCACAAAGTCTGGGTCACCCAGGTTCATTCTTGCTGAAAACATGTGCTTCATTGCTTCAACCATTCGGTGGAGTCCAAGGGAACCGGTAAGGGCTTGAGCACTTCTATATTGAGCAAGTACATTCAAAACCTATAACACAGATTAGACTTTTTAATCACCTTCTCATGAACTTGGCAAAAAGTAAACAGACACAGGAAAATTGAAATATATTTATTTGAAGTGGGAAGATTTGCATATGAGTCTCTCTTGGAAATCACAAGGATGCACTTATATGTATCCAAATCTCAGTTGTATGATTTGAATGGACAGCTATGATAATTTGTCATATGCAACACTATTTGTTTTTTTTTGTTTTTAATCTTTATACGTTATCTTAACATGAAATTGGGGCATCCCTATTCTCATAGTGGGATAGGCAAAATATATAAAAACTGTTTTTTATAGAATAAAAAGACCAAAATACTTTTAGGTGTATTTTGGTAATTTGTATATGTATTTTGGTCATCTTATTTTGTAAAGGGAAAGCATATTATGATATCATTTACCTTTGATACAAGGTGGTCACCTTAATCTTGACCATTGGATGGCTACATTTATTCTATTGACCAAACTCAAAATTCAAAAACAAATTTTTCGAACTTTGTAACACATCCAAGCTATCAAATTTCAAATCAAATGATTGTAAATAATTGTGACCACCTTGCATCAAAGATGGTTTCATTGTGTACAATCCTTTTTGTAATAACCATTTTCTTTTGTATTTTTTAGGTGAGCCCCTCTAATAATAGGCCTATGCCTGTCAAAATGATGTAGAAAAAATAATTATAGTTAAAATACTCTTAACTGTCCAATCGAGATTAAACAATCAGAGACCAACTAGTTATATTATGGCTGAAGGGTTTGATGGTCCATTTTGATTGGACGAATGTGAGAGAGGGACCCATATAATTCATATGAAGGATATAGTAGGGTTTCCATTTTAATGAAACCCCTAGTTAGAGATGGATAAATTGAACATATGAGTGAGAGTGTGGGTGCGAGAGAGTTTGTCATGATGAATTGAGAAGAAATACGCACCATTATCATCCCAAGACCTCCAGCAGGCACAGGCATGGTAATAATCTCGTGATTCATGACCTTTGCAGAAATTGGCTTCGTGTGTCTAATCTTATAACCTTTTAAGTCTTCCACTGTGATTATCCCTCCTTTCTCTTGGATATCATGAATCAAATCGGCCCCTAGGGGACCGTAATAAAACACTGACGCCCCGAAAAATGCAATCTTCTCCAATGTATTTGCAAGTTTAATATCACGACATATATCTCCAACCTTCAACAGTGTCCCATTCACCATGAACACCTCTCTTAAACCCTCGTCTTTGCGTATTGCCTCCTCTGTATTTTTCATTTGAAAATATAGAAAACGATCTATCTCGTATCCGTATCTTGCTATTGCAATTGCAGGTTTCACAAGTCTATACCACGGGAGCCTGCCATAAGCCTGCCAAGCCTCATAGAGACCTAAAATTTCACCTGGAACTCCAACAGAGAGTCCACCCTGTTCTTTTGCAGAGGGATCATGTGCAAACATATCCTATAAATGTAATTCATGCCATTAGTATGGGATTTGAGTATTTGTTTTTACAATAATTGCAAGAGAAATAGTTAATCAATACACAAGATTTAGCTTGTGTGGCACTATTTTATTTAGCTCTATGGGTCTTTCTGTCTCTTATTAGGCAGTGATCTCACGCAACGGTTGTATCATAGTATAATACAATCACATTTTTAAAAAACCGTATTTGTGGTATTTGTATGACCCAAAATTTTGCGTATACACTCTCTTCATCTCAATGATCAATCCCAAAAAAAAAATTTCAATTTGAATCTTATGGTCAAAATGAGCTCCCTCCAACATCGAATCTAAACCATTCATTCGGTGAATTTCAAAATCTTAACCTTTACGAACTCAAAATCACTTTGTAATATTTTAACATTGTACATCTAATGATAATAAATCCATCGAAATAGAAAAAAATCTTTTTAAGGTTTAGATCAAACAATCTAATCAAAATGGACAGTCTATAGTTAATTGGGCTAAAAAAATACTTTCTAGATTCCATTTTCAAATTTTTCTTTTTTATGATTTTTCATTAGAATGAAAAGAGTGTATATTTTAAATTTTGGATCAAACAAATGGTCCTAACATAGTTTTTGAAGATTGTTGCATTATATTACTATACAACCGTTGAATGAAATCACTGCATGTCTCTATATATATATATATATATATATATATATATATATTTTTTTTTTTTTTTTTTTTTTTTTTTTCTATTTTTTTTATCATTTAGTTTTATCTGTTTTGCTAAGTTTATTCCAAAGTCCATAGAATACAAGAATGGAATGCAAAGTAGAAGAGAAAACAAGTTTTTTTGGTAAATAAAAAATAAGTAAATTCTCTCATTTACTTACCCTTGAAGCCTTAGAGGGAGCGGTTTCTCGCATGTTATAGCCACGCACTTGCCCATTTGCCGATCGAACCAACATGAAAGCTCCCCCACCAATGCCACTCGATGCCGGGCTAACAACACCGAGGCAGAAGGCGGCAGCAACTGCTGCATCAACTGCATGACCTCCCTTTTGAAGGAGTCTGTTACCTATTCGCGAACAGCGACCGTCATCTGTCGCTACAACGGCGTGTTCTACGGTGATCGCTTCTTTATGAACCGGTCGAATCCTCAGAACCGATTGGCATGAAATGGTTTCAAACAGGAACAACAAGATAATTAAAGTTGGCCACATTGCTGCAAATACCATAAAATAACACATGGTCAGTACCACTTGAATTAAATCGTCATGCTCATGATTTCTCAGCAAGTTTTATCATTTCACTCATAGTTTTTATAGAAGCGATGAATTACTGCTTTGTGAATGACAAATTAATTCAAGAACTAAATGAAGCACCCCCTTCCTCGTTAACATTATGATAAATATTTGCTTGAAGGAAGATGTTGTTATTATTATAGTCACTTTGCATTATTCAGCAATAAATAGTCACTAGAATAAGGAAAAAAGGTTTATATAAAACCTTATACTGTAAGAGGGGCACCTCAAAACCCACAGGAAAATATAGTTCCGATATTGAAAAACTCTTCTATTGACCATCTTGACCTCGATATTTATGACAAGAGAAAAATAATTTAAAATCGTAAAACTTGTGTCTTGTAACTCTAGGTTGCCCATTTAAAGTAGGGGGGGAGGGGGTCACACAGAAATAAAGCCTTCGTAAGGTTTTTTTTTTGCATCAAAACCCCATCTTTCAACAATGTTTGGAAGTGCGTTTTAATTTGATTTACGGTTGATGCTTTTTTTAAACTACACCCATAGATAAAGAAATGGCAGAAATTTTTATACAATTTTCCTTAAAGATATGTATCTTTGCAAATTTACATTTTTTGTAACCTTATAAGATAAACCATTACTCAAAGTCCCGAAACATAACGAGAAAGACTTACCATCAAGCTTCCAGAAAGGGAATAAAAAGACGCAATTTCTATGAGGCTTAGGCCACATAAAAATAGAGAGTAAAGAGTCACCTTGATACATCATCTAGAAAATATTTTGGGCATGAAAAATCTTTATGATAGCTCTAAAATCAATTTCCACCATCAATTATAAAATTTATAGCTCGAAAAAAGAAACAGATCTCGCGGATCCTTAAACAATTGAAAATGGTTGATCTAGATAATATATTGTAATATATACTATTTTAGGGCTTAAAATCGTAATTTTTATTCACAACCATAATGATCAAGTTAGGAGGATTTATTTGAAGTTTTTTTTTACTTTGGAACTATATTTTTGGTGAGTTTTAAGCTAAGGTTTTATTTTTCTTCCATAAAGACTTAGCCTTATGGACTATTTTCCCAAAAAAAAAAAAAAAGTACAAGCATACAATGAGAGGGACGAAATGCACTTAACTTTTACAGGATTAAGCACAAAAGTAAAACAAAACAAATGGGAACATAGAATCGAAGGTTTTGTATTTGGAATCATCAATACACATAAAATTTCAAGGAGGCAAGGGCCAACACGAATCAGGCTGTAAATGAGCTGGGTTCCAAACCCCGCCAAAAATCATGCAAGGTAGGCCCGGCATGGCCTGGCCCAAATCATGCCTGAGAGGCCAGCCAAGATGGGCCTTTTATAAATGTAGAAAAAAGTATATTTTAAAAGCTTATGAAAAAATATATGCCGGACCCCTACTGGTTCAAGTTAGCCTAGGCCAGGGCTACAATACACCTGGTCTAGCAAAGCCCGGCCCGTACTGGCCATGTCCCAACCAGGCCCGGTCTAGGGCTGGCCCCAAAGCCCACAAGCCAGCTCGGCCAGTTAACACCCCCAACTTTACTAGAGGGTAAGTTTTCCCTCTTGTCATTTTGTTTAGCTCTGTTGATTGTGTTTAGGAGCTCTTGCTCCAAATATCTCTGTTTGAAACTTGATTATTTTGTTAAGGAAAAAGTTTATATATGGATGCAACCTTACAATGAAGAACCACGGATGCACCTAAAAATTCCATCAAAAAAGGTAGTTTTAATGTTGAAAAACCCTTTGATTGATCATCTCGACATCGAGATGTATAATCATGAAAAATAAAAAGATTAAGTCTAAAAAATAGTGCATTTTACAACGTATTATCTTCACCGTCCATTTTCAAGATTTTTATATGTTTTTTGATATACTTGATTTTAACTATTTTTTAAATTTAAAATTTTATAATTAGATATAAAAGTAGATTTTGAGATAATCCTAAGAACATTTTACATCAAAATTATATACCATGATAAAATTTGAAGGTGCACCTTACCTCTACAGCTACGGATGCATCTGTATGCCAACTGCACCCTTTTGGAAATGGATTTTTGAGAAACCAACCGAAGTGTATTGAAGATGAATTATTTAAATTTTATTTTTAATTTTTACTATTTTTAAAAAGGTCTATAAAAAGACAAGTGGATCATGAGTTGACATATTTGATTAAATGAGAATGTTAAATTACTAAATATTTTGCGTGTATTTTGGAAGTTCCAATAATTTGTTAACAGTTAGTAGAAAAACAAAAGGCTTGTGATGAGGTAAGAGCATAGATAATTGAAGCGTCTATAAACCATAGCCACATAACAAAGATAGAAGTGAAACACATATATTCAAGTTCAGATAAAAATCTAAATTATAGTAATTACTTGGTAGGCAGTCATGAATCACGCCAATCAAATTATATCCATGCAAAATCCTACCCCAAAAATATACTGAGACACCGAATGTGGAGTCAAATGCTAGATCCCGATGTTTAAAGATCACCCATACATTCAGAAATTTGGTCCCAATGGATCGAAAGTGATCCAATCGAATTAATCGGCCAATAAGAATGAAAAGAGAAAAATCAAAATATTAAAAAAATAAATAAAAATAAAAGGTGGGGTCCGATTCTATACCAGAGTTCGGTACGTGGCATTTACTGGGAACCAAAGTTCCTTATATGGCTAGAATCCCATTGATTTTCAATCTAAATTGGGCAACTTCAATCCATCTTTTTTTTGAAACCCGCTAAAAATAATGAAGTATAAAAAAGGTTTTGTGCCCCAAAAATATGACAAGATATTGACCGGGTTATAATAAAGTAAAAATATAAAGCCTTTTGAGAAAAAGTCAGAAGTCACGAAAACACTCGGGATAAAGAAAAAGGAGTTGTGATAAATGTAGTATACTACTCGGGAGTGAAATATATGAGCAGAACAAAGACCAATATAACCATAGGAAAAAATTTATCCCTTGCCTAATTGAAGTGTCGGCAATAAAGCACCTTCACACACAGACAAACACAAACGCACAGAGATGAGGAACTAAGAGTAATGGAGCAAATGAGGAACTAAGAGTAATGGAGCAAAAGAAGTGTAGTCCAAGCTAAAAACGCTAGACAGATGAATGCGCAACACCGAATCAGTGAGGGAAATAACTCTCGACTAATCTAATAGTCTGCAACAAAAGTGCGCACACACGTAAACACAAACCGAGAGAGAAAGAGGGGGGTCTGTAACAGAAGTGGCACAAGTTCTTTTTGAGAATGGAATTGTGGTCGTTGTGCTACTTATGTTTCAGCTATGTTTCCATTCTTAGTAACGTATTAAAAAACCGTTAATTATTTTTAAAAACGGGTAGGGCCTCTATTCCCCACCGAACTACCTGAAAAACATAAAAACAATGGCGCTTAGAGAAGGAGCAGCTACCTAAAAAACAAAAAAACAATGGCGCTTAGAGAAGGAGCAGTAGTTTAGAAGTGGATTGAGCAACTACCTGCAAATGCAACTGGAAGCCAAAAACAATAAATGCTCAAGAGGGTAAGCCAAAAAACTTGACTGACGAATGTACACCGACACAGACTCAGAGAGAGAGAGAGAGTGTGTTGGTGATGATGCTTAGAACCTTTGGAGGGGTGGGGTATTTAATAGGCGCTCATTGGGTATAATTGTATTATTATGGGCACATAATGGCGGACCATTGCAATATCCGGCTTTTATTTTTCAATTGCGGTACACCATGTTTGGTTTAATGCCTTATCCTGAAAACCATAAAGGTCGCCAAAATAAAGTAATTGCATACGGATAAAAAATATATAGGAAAGTACGAATGGATCAATTTTGGCTGAAAATTTCATAATGCGTCTGTCTACCCATTTTTTTTTTTGGAAAAAAAATCCTTGGTTGAGGATGCCATCTTCGTATCGTAACGTTGTTTAATTTTTATTTTTATTTTATTTTTTATTGTTCGGGGTCTAGATTCTATTTTAGTATAGTTCGAAGTCCCTATCTTCGAACTGCCCTTTGTTCCTTTTTTGTGGAAAAAAAAATCGGCCTAAAGATGAAGACCTCATACCAATCTTTGGCCTGAGCTAAGTGTTCCTTATTAATAAAAAAAATTAAAAAACGGTACCGTGGGAAATTTTTAAAAAATAAAAAACATAGGCACACCGACTTTCTAGGTAATTTTTGTCCAAAATTGGATCATTTTGTTTTTCTGGTAGCAGGAAAATTACTCATAATCTAATATATTTTTTTTTGTTTTTCTTGGTTTTCGGTAGCACGTGAATTATTCATGATCTAATACGTTTGTTTAGCATGTAGATGGTGGCCATGTGCTGTTTGTGGGGCCTACTTATAAAAAAAGTTCGGGGCCATGTGCTGTTTGTGGGGCCTACTTATGAAAAACGTTGGGGGCGACGTGCTGCTTGTGGGGCCTACTTAAGAAAAAACTTGTGGAGGTGGTAGCACCTCTACATCCGTTCCGTTCACTCTACCTTACTAACGCATTAAAAAAATTTAACTCCTGAATTATTCGAGAGAACATGAACTTTTTTTCCTTATTGAATTATCTTAAAAAATTAAAAAAATAAAAAAAAAAAGAATCGGAGCCTCTACTCCTTGTAGTGTGTACGCCCCAAAAGCATTTTCCGCGGCCTTTGTCCCCGTCCGATTTGCTATGAGCCTAAATATGAGACCAGAAGCCCAAAATCCATACCTTAGCGACACCTATTTCTCTTTCTAGACAACTTGTTTCTTTCTTCCTAAAGATAATTGTTTTTCTCTCTACACCATGGTTTTATACTTGAGCTTTGATTCAATTGACTAAAATTAGTGAATTATTTGTATAATTTTTTGGAATTATATTTTTTTTCTCATAATACTTGAAATTTTAAAAAGAGAAATACTTTTTTTAAGTATTTTAGAGAAAACTTTTATTCCTAAAGGTTGGAAGTACATCAGTTTGGCTGATTTTTGGTTTTTCTTAGAGGCGATAGAGAGGAGGGCAGTTAGAGTGAGAAGCAATTTTGAGAGAAGGGATTCTCGAGAGAGAGTATTGCAAGAGGCGATCTAGAGAGAGAGGCCCAAAAAGGCATGGGCGGCGACGGGAAAGAATATTTCTCTGACTTAAAAAAGACAAAAATAGCTGAGTGTATTTATTAAAAGGTTAAACCTAAAAAGCTTGAAAAAAGTTTATATAAAGTTTCAATTTTATATTAAACGGATAAGGTGCACCTAAAAACCCCACTAGTGAAGGTTGTTTTAATAATGGAAAATCTTCAAATTGATCATCATGATTTTTAAATTTATAAGTATGAAAAAAAAAAGATTTTTAATCCTAAAAATAGTTTATCTTTTAATATATTTTTTTGACTGTCTATTTTCAAGATTCTAAAATATTTATAGATCAGCTTGATCGTCACAATCATAAATTATATAATTGGGTATAACAATAAATTTTCATATTATTACAAATCTTTGAGGAACCGAAACTACATTTTAAGCATCATTGTGAATCGCACCTTACTTCAATAGCATAGGGTTGAAACCTTATACAAACCTCACCCTAAAAGCTTTTGTGCAAAGGGCACACGGAAAGTGTAGAAACTTGGGATGAATTTGTATTCATTGCATGAAAGTAATTAAGCATGTGATTGGTGCAGATTTTTACGTGCTATCCATAAAAGAAAGCAAGTGGCAAAAGGAGTATGATTGCTAAAGACAAAAATGGTGTGAGGTGCTTTCTATTTTAATTACCAAAATAATTTAAAGACAAAAAATGGTGTCGGCTGCTTTCCATTTTAATTACCAAAAGAATTTATACTCACTCGAGAGTATATTGTTCAATTACTGCCTCAAATGCAACCATACCTAGGAATAATTTAAGGAACTTAAATTTTGGAGATACAACTTCTTCAAACCATATATTAACCTCAATAAAAAATATTCCTAATTGCATCCTCTACATACATGAAACAATAGTATCTCAAGATTGAAAGGAGGCGGTCCACTATTTTAGAGGGTGTAACCTAAGTGTTAGAAAAAGTTAACTGTTGAATATAACAATATAGTCATATTCAGGAGATTTTCAAAATTGTAAATTGAAAAATCCCTCCAAATAGTTTCTTTTATTGAAGTAATAAACTTACACTATACTCCTGCAGGAGTACTCTTTTGCATTTAATCACACTCGTATTTAAACAGCGTGTGAGAAAAAAAAAGGTCACGTGGGAGGGTTGGTGGGTGGGTGGGTGGGTGGGTGGGTGGGTGGGTGGTTGGGTGGGTAGGTGGGTCGGTGGGTGGGGGTGGTCCTGCATAAAGGAACCCATATGATAATAATTGGGCACAGAGGATCCATGTTTTTCGAGAAGAGTTGCAATTTGATGTTCAGATATTTTCAATAAAAGCATTGGGGAACGTAGATTTTAGAGTTGATAGCTATAAATGTCATTTAATTTACATGCTTGGAATGGTAGAAGATTAAATAAAAGGGTGCAGGTGGCATACGGATGTATCAGTTGCCGTAGAGGTAGCGTTATTAGGATTATCTCAAAACCTATTTTTATTTTTAATTATAAATTATAAATTTTAAAAATAATTAAAATTAAGTAGATATATAAACGAATGAAAATCTTGAAAAACGACGGTGTAGATGATATGTTGTAAAATGCATTATTTATTAGATTTAAAAAGTCTTTTCATTTTTCATAGCCATCTATGTAAATGTCGAGATGATCAATCAAAGGGTTTTCCAACATTAAAACGACTTTCTTTTTTATGGATTTTTGATGTGCATCCGTAATTCTACATTATAAGGTTGCATCCTTATATAAATTTTTTTCTTAAATAAATATGTAAATGTAAGAAGAGATATCCCATATGCTTAAAAGATGCGCTCTTGCTACTTTTTATAAACAACAGTTATTGATAAGGTTTAAAAAAACGGATCATTGACGCGAATCAGTCACACTTGTACTCATGTCAGATCGGGGGAATTGGTGGATCGGATTAGAAGAATCAGTCGCACTTGTACTCATGTCAGATCGGGGGAATTGATGGATCGGATTGGAAGAATCAGCATAATCGGTAATTTTTGTTTCAAATTCTTTTAAAAAAATAATTCAGGAAAAAATTGTTCATCCTTTTTTTTTTTTTTTTTTTCAAATTCTTTTAAAAAATAATTCAAGAAAATTTCAGAAATCAATGACAAATCGGTCGGACTCAGTGAAGAATTGTTAAAATCAATGGTTCCAAGAAAAAATCGGTGATTCTACCATTTGGAACCGCCTAGATCTTATTTTTTGGCCTAATACGGAGTGTCCTGGGTGATTTCCGATCTAGATCACCCGATTCGGGATCGGGTCATCGATTTTTTAAACCTTGGTTCTTAATGCCTTTGTATAATATTGATATTCTTATGGATTAAGTCTTTTTCTTTTAAAAGTTTATATAAGGTTGCATATTTAAAATGTAGAGTTATAGATGCATCTCAAAAATCCATCAAAAAAGCTTGTTTTAATATTGAAAGACCCTCTAATTGATCATCTCGACATGGAGATGTATGAATGTATAAAAAAAGAATTTTGAGTCTTAAAAATAGTGCATCTTGCAACACATTATTAAGACCATCAATTTTCAAGATTTTCACATGTTTATAGATCTACATAATTTTAACCATTTTTGAAGTATAAAATTTTATAATTAGATATAAAAATATATTTTTAAATAATCATAAGAATGTTTTACATCAAATTACATGTTATGATAAAATTTGAAGGTGCGCCTTAATTAGATTGTTTAAGGTTGAAACCTTATAGAAACCGCCTTTTGTGTTATGTAAGATGTCTCATTCTCCCTCTTTAAACCTATGGGATCTACTTTGAAATCAGCATGTGATAATTTTCAAGAAAAATAAAATAAAATAGGAAGTTTGAAATTTGAATTTAAATAAGTTTTTAATTGAAGAACAAGTCTTCTGATTAAAAAAAAAAAACACAGGTGTACGGGGAGTTATTATTGAATGTCTGGAAAACCCAAAATTTGTTTGTTTTTATTAAAAATGAACGTGTTGATTTTCAAAAGACAAACATTTTTTCTCTTTTTATTTTATTTCTATTTTTATTTATTTTTCCGGCCATTCGGATATCGAAAATCCTAACCGGTTCTAACATTTTACACCCGTTCGTGGTTTTGAAAATCCTAACTTTGTACAAGAGCAAGAAGAAAAGAACAAAGAATGTAGTTTGAATTTTCGACATCGAGCCAGAGAGTAAAAAGAAGAAAAAAGGAAAAAGTGAAGACTTGTGTAAAATTAAAACTCCGGTCACAACATTTTAATTTTAATAATTAATTAGGAGTAAAATATAAAGGACCCAGTTTCTACGTGGCCAAGCCCGCATATGTAGAAATGCGGGCTTCACAATAAATCTATTTTTGAGATGGATTTTAAAGCTTGCTTCTTAAAGACATGTAATCTCTAATTTGGAAATCATGAATATGAAAAAATACATAGATTTTTAAAAATTATAAATAATAACTCTAGTAATAAAATATTTGGACTATTAGTTTCCATTGTTTTTATATGAAACACTTACTTGCATCCATCTTTAAGGTGGATGCTTTATATTTTCTGGACCGTATATGTAAAAATGCGATTCGGCCCGCATGAAATTTTTTTTCAAATATAAATTATATTAGATGCCACATTATAAAATCTTAAGTTTCATTCTTACCACGATTAGCGTACCCTTTCCGCACGAATAACCAAAAAAACGAAAAAAAAATTATGGTCAACTCCATGCACTCCAGATAGAGAAACAACATGGGTCATTATTAAACCACGCCCATGCATACACTCATGAAGAAACACCTCGATAACCAGCAGCACACATCAATAACCAGCAGGGGCACCTTCCTTTCTTGGGTCGCTCACACCAGTGAGATTTGCTTTGACAATGGTCTCTCCCTGTGCCCTAGTGGGGAGGTGGTGAACCACAAATTGGCATATGGCCCCTGATGCTAGGGGTTCAAGGATATGACCCTTATTTTCCAGAGCTGTCCTATCATGTAGGGGCACTTCAATGTGATACCCACTTACTGTGTCCCAGTCCTCGTATTGCAAAATGTTGGGTATGAGCTGAATAACAAATACATTTTTATTTTTTCATTATGTACGCAATATTAGAGTATAACAATACTATTTCTCAATAGCCCAGAGAGAAAGGGTTCCAAAATCTTATGCTCCAAAAAGCCATTACAAGTTACAAACTCATTTACCTCTTGTTGCAAATTATACTTAGAGGAACTAACATTCAAAATGTAAAAACATTTATTAGATGATTTAAAGTTCTGATTTTGTTCCCTCAAAGTTCGTGGCGCACATTTTTGCTGCCAACTTGGGCACTGATGAATTATCGATGGTTTGACAACATCCGTTATAAAGGTTTTTGGGCTTTCTCTACAGCATAAAAGATATATACTTCCCCTTCATTTAGTAGTTCAATTTAAATCAAGTGAGTCACTAACCATTTAATCTAGATTCGAAACCTTAAAGTAGTTTGTTTTTTAAAAGTACTCATTTTCTTGTAGTAATATTTACCAAATTGCCTCACAAAAGTAACTTCTTTTAAAAAACAAACAACAAAATTAATAAATCCACCATCCCAACTCTCTCTATCTTGAACCTTTGTAATTTAGAGCCTTTGTAATTTGAAGAGTGTTGAAGTATATATATATATATATATATATATATATGGGGGATTAACCCACTAGCTCATAAGAACGTATGAGCCGAACGGTTTAGATTGAATCTGGGCCGATCTGAAGATCAAGGATGTCCGGTAATGTTTGAATTTTGTTTTTTTCTACAAATTCAAATTACTTGAAATTTTAGGTGTGTGTTCTTCTCATCAAGGCTCACCTAATAAGAATATAAAAAAAAGCATTTGAAAAAATAAAATGACCAAAATACCCCCTAATATTTTTGGAGGTACTTTGGTCATTTTATTTCATGTAAAGTAAATTTTTGATATTTTTCGAAGATTCACTTATTTTTTATAAACATACGCCTAAAATTTCAAGTGATTTAGATTTGTAGAAAAAAAAAAATTCAAACACTACCGGATATCCTTGATCGTCAGATCAGCCCAGATTCAATTTGGGCCTTTGAACTCATATGTTCATATGAGCTAGTGGGCTAATCCCAGATTTATAAGGATTGTATACAATGAGACCACTTATTAGGATTGTATAGTGGACTCATATTTATAAGGATTGTATACAATGAGACCATTTACCATTGGTAAAGAGATGTCACAATTACTTACAACCATTAGATGAGATCATATCTGATAGCATGGGTGCATCACAGAGTTCCACAAAATTTCTTTTGAACTTTGAAGTTGGTCAATGAAATAAATGCAACTACCCAATTTCACATGCAATGGTCAAAATTAATTTTGACCACCTTCTACCAAAGGTAAATGGTCTCATGGTATACTTTCCTGTGTGTGTGTATATATATATATATATGGAAAAGTTTATATAAGGTTGCAACCTTAAAATGTAGAATTAATGTATATATCAAATGAATATATCAAATAACTAAAAAAATAATGTTACGTATAAGATTAATTTCAAATAAGATAGTATAATGTTTATAAAATTAATTGTCATCCAAATAGACCCCAAAAAATAAAGTAAAACATGGATGAAGAACCAGAAGGTGATTAGAAATTTACTGAATGGTAGAGTCGAGGTGCCAAAACTGAATCAAATGGGTCCATTTGGTGAATGAAATGGTTCAATAAGACTTGTATATTTGAAGGAATTATTCTCCATCCTCCGCTTGCACCAATAACACCCTTAAGTTGTCCATCCTATTTAACATAAATGAAAAATGTAGTAAAAAGTTAATTCATATACGAGAGAGAGAGTGTTAAATAAAAAATGAAGTAAAAAGTTAATTCATATACGAGAGAGAGAGTAAAATAAAAAATGTAGTAAAAAGTTAATTCATATACGAGAGAGAGAGGATTATGAAGGTAATACTCATCTGTGTGTGTGAGAGAGAGAATTATGAAGCTAATTCTCATATAAGAAAGGGAGAGGATTATGAAGGTAATTCTCATGAGACGGAGAGCAGAGTGAGTTATGAAGGTAATTCTCATATATCTGTGAGAGAGAGGATTATGAAGGTAATTCTCATATATTTGTGAGAGAGAGGATTATGAAGGTAATTCTCATATATGAGAGAGAGACCTTGAGGATTACAGTGGGCGTGGTGGAGGATAAGGGCCTTTTGTGTGGCTTGATAAAGTTTGCAGGAGCGGGAGGCATGGTGTTCTGTGAAGAAACATCCGAAGGGATAGAAAAGTCATTCATCTGATTGTTGAGTACTA
This sequence comes from Amborella trichopoda, assembly GCF_054954075.1. Lineage (NCBI taxonomy): Eukaryota > Viridiplantae > Streptophyta > Magnoliopsida > Amborellales > Amborellaceae > Amborella > Amborella trichopoda. The sequence goes on from NC_142340.1 coordinate 2,608,407, forward strand.
TGCCTGTTTTTCGAGAGCGAAATAATGCTCCAAAATAATTGTTAATAGTGGTAGTGAAGGCAACTGCATTTCTCTCACTGTCAACAGTGCTTAGGTGACTCGTGCCATGCTCCCGGCTTTGGTTCCACCTGCACCAAAAACCTATGCTTTGAAAATGGAAGTTTAAATAGAAATTCTTGAGCTTTTATGTTCTCATTTTACCTGAACTTCACAAGTTGAACTTGGATATAGCCTAAAACACAACGTGTTTGGGAGGTTTGAAAGTTGCACCAAAATACAAAAAACTTAGGTGCTTGGGCAGTTCGAACTCCTATTTTTGAACTGCCTAAAACTCAAATCAATCTATGCATATGGATACTTGAAGGTCTAACATTTAAATCGCCCTGATAAATAAGACTTTCGAACTGCCTAATATAGAAATCAAACTATGCATATGGTCAGATGAAGGTCTAAAGTTTAAATTGATACGATAAATAAGTAAAGCCTCACCTCAGAACTTACAGAAGATTGTAATTATGGATTTGGGAACTTTCAAATTGATCATCTCGACTTTGACCATTATGATTGTGAAAGAAAATAAGGATTTCAAACCCTAAAAATAGTGCATATTATAACACATTACCTAGAATGTCTATTTTCAAGTGTTCACAGATCTGTAAGATCTTAGTATTTTTTGAGCTTTAGATTTCATAATCAGTAGTTGAAATTGATTTTAGAGTCATCCTAAAGATTTCCCATGTCTAAAGTTTTTTCTTGATAAAGTTTTGATATGATATTTTACTTTTTCCTCATAGGCCTAAACTTACAAAAAGAACATACAAAAATCTCAGACATGGAGATTATTAATATATTAAAAGTAAACTTCTAAAAAACTAAAAAAATCATATTTTTGAGAAGAATATTAGACCGTTGGTTTCAATCCTTCTTGGAAGGACCACCCTCTATTGATGCCTTGGCGGATGCAAATATAGTTATGCATTCGAACGCATAAAGAGCTTTTTTTCTTTTCTAATTTTATATTTATAGTGCTAAGATTCAATGGGAACCACAACCCTTTATGCACTATCGATGAAGCAAAGGCAAATGTTTTCATATTAAATGGGAAAGGTTTCTATGCTTCCTTTACAACATAGAGGTTCTGTCCTCCTCCTAGCATCCAGCCATCCAATTTTGATCAAGAGAGCCCTCATCGTTTGATCTTAGATCTGACATCTCACAGTATTTTATTTTTAGTTTTCTTTATTCAAATTGTATGAATATGAAATTTGGTACGTGCCATCTTCTCATTGGGGCGCACCTATAAATAATATTAAAATTTTTTTTCGATAGAATATAATGACCAAAATACCCCTTAAATCTTTTAGGGGTATTTTGATCATTTTATTTTATTAAAAATATTGTTTTTGTATTTTTGCTAGTGTGAATTTAATAGAGGAATGAACTTCCAAAATTTTGTGTCAAAATAGTTTATAGAAAAAAATTAAAAATAAATAGTGTAGATATATGACATTGTGATTGCGGCAATTTTAGCCCTCCATTCAGAATGGATGGTTGGATAAGGTGGATGATAGAACTTCTATGCTGCAACGAAAGCATAAAAAGCTTGCCCATATTAAATACTCATCATTGTTTTATGTATTGATATTAGGGGTGGCTATAGGTGGGGCCAACTTGAGCCGGCGTAGGCATGGCCCTAAGAGGCCATGGCCCACGTTTGCCCCACTTTTGGGTTGGTTTGGCTTGTATCTTCTAATAGGATCGGGCCAGGCTGGGTCATATGACCCTTGACCGGCTCGCCCTGCGCTACAGACGTAGAATTTGAGCCCAGACATTGCTGTTCAGGGCTAGGTTGCCTAGCCCATTGCCACCATGTCTTCACTTACATAGAAATTCAAATCAAATCTCCACATCTAAAAATATTTGAAAACAGGAGCGTAAGTTAAAAATTCATGTCAAATAGAATTGAAGTACCGGGTGTTGCTATCCAATGGCATTAGAGCTTGAATGTAATTATTTTACTTTCTGGAGTGTAAAGGCTTTAAGAATTATTTGTACCTATCAAGATAGTAGCTAGCTTCATAAGTTGTGCTATCATTTATTCTCTGCCTCAATTCTCTTGCAAAGCTTTGGGATAGCATTTTGGAAACAACAGGTTCAATATTCACAAAGTCTGGGTCACCCAGGTTCGGTCTTACTGCAAACATGTACTTCATTGCTTCAACCATTCGGTGGAGTCCAAGGGAGCCAGAAAGGGCTTGAGCACTTCCATATTGAGAAAGTATATTCAAAACCTACAACATAAATTGGACTTTTTAATCACTTCTGATGCACTTTGCAAAAAGTAAACATATATAGATAAATTATGTCTCCAAATCCTGGTTGTTTGATTTAAATGGGCGGTTAGAATAGCTTGTCACATCAAACGTTTTATTTTTTTAAGCTTTCATAAATTAATTTGACATAAAATTTGGGGCATCATTATTCTCAAAACGGTACATAGAAAAAACATAAAAAACATTTTTTGATAAAATAAAAAGATCAAAATACCCGTAACTTACTAAAGTATTATGGTCATCTTCATCTATAATAAATTTTACTTTTGATTTTAGGCGAACCCTATTAGAAAAGGGCAGGCAAGATAATTTATAACAAGAAAAAGTTCATATAAGGCACCTAAAAAATCCACTAGAAGAGATTGTTTCAATGTTGAAAAGCCCTCAAATCGATCATCTCAATCTCGAGATGCATTGATGTGAAAAGAGTGGATTCAAAGTTTGAAAAATGGTGCATTTTGTAATGCATTACAAAAAAAGTTTGCTATTTAATAATCATTTTTGGACCCTATTTAGAGTTGCACCTTCCTTTGATTGTTGAGGGATGCCACATTGTATAAACCATACCCTTATTAAAAAAAACTAAGAATTAAAATGCCCTTGGCCATACAATTTAGATCAAACAATTAGAGGCTAACTAGTAACATTATGGCTTAAGCGCCCAACCGTTTATTTAGATTGGATGACTTAGGGGGCCAAACAATTTAGATAAAGGATATGATGATATATATAGTATAGTTTCATTTTCAATGATACCGCTACCTAGGGATGGATAAATTGAACATAAGAGAGAGAGAGTGTGTAAGAGTTCGTCATGATGAAATGAGAAGAAATACGCACCATTATCATTCCAATGCCTCCAGCAGGCACAGGCATGGTGATAATCTCGTGATTCATGACCTTTGCAGAAATTGGCCTCCTGTGTTTAACCTTATAACCTTTCAAGTCTTCCATTGTGATTATCCCACCTTTCTCTTGGATATCATGAACTAAATCGGCCCCTACAGGACCGTCATAAAACACCGAGGCCCCATGAACTGCGATCTTCTCCAATGTATTTGCAAGTGTGGTATCACGACATATATCGCCAATCTTCAACAATGTCCCATTCACCATGAAGACCTCTCTTAAACCCTCATCTTTGCGTATTTCCTCCTCTGTAGCCTGCATTTGAAAATATAGAAAAAGACCTACCTTGAATCCGTTTCTTGCTAGTGCAATTGCAGGTTTCACAAGTTCCTTCCATGGGAGCTTGCCATGTTCCTTCCAAGCCTCATAGAGACCTAAAGTTTCACCTGGAACTGCAACAGATAGTCCACCCTGTTCTTTTGCAGTGGGATCATGTGCATACATATCCTATAAATGTAATTCATGCCATTAGCATGGGATTTGAGTACTTGTTTTTACATCAATTACAAGAGAAATAGGCAATCAATACACAAGAAATTAGTTTGATTCTGAGGGGCCTTCTCTATCTATTTTTTCTTTTCCTTTTAGTTTTCCTGGTTTCCTAACTGTAAAAGTCCTTAGAATACAATAAATGAATGAGAACTTGAGAGAAACCAAGTTTTCTTGGTAAACAAATAATAAGTAAATTCCCTTATTCCTTTACCCTTGAAGCCTTAGAGGGAGCGGTTTCTCGCATGTCATAGCCACGCACGAGCCCATCTGACAATCGAACCAACATCGAAGCTCCCCCACCGATGCCACTTGATGCCGGGCTAACAACACCGAGGCAGAAGGCAGCGGCAACTGATGCATCAACTGCATGACCCCCCTTTTGAAGAATGCTACTACCAATTTTTGAACATTGAATATTGTCTGTCGCTACAACGCCGTGCTCTACCGTGATCACTTCTTTTGGACTTTGTTGAATCTTTCCAACTGATTGGCATGAAATGGGTTCACAAAATAGGGCCAACAAGAGAATTAAGGACGGCCACATTGCTGCAAATGCCATAAACTAGCGTAGGGTCAGCACCATTTGGATTAAATCCTCATACTCATGATTTCTCAGTAAGTTCTATCATTTCACTCATGGTTTTTATGGGAGCGATGAATTACTACCGTGTGATTGTAAAATTAATCCAAGAACCAAATGAAGTACCCCCACCGACGTGAACAATTTAATCATTTTAATGGTTTAGATAAAGTAAAAGCATGCAGATCGTTTGATGGTGTGTGAATAGGCTTTTAGATATAAATAAAATAGTGAAATGCTTGGAAAATATTTGGATGATGTAGTTGTTATTACGGCCAGTTTGGAAGATTGAGCAAGAAATACTTATTACACTAAGGAAAAATTTATATAATGTGAGAAACTGTATTTCTGTATAATTGGGCCTTAAGACCCCATGAAGATGTATTATTGATTATTGAACATTTCAAAAATATGAACAAGTGCCCTAAGTTATAGGGTTACAAAATTGTGTCCTACTAAATAAACTAACCTATGTAATGAACCACATTCTTAATATGTTTACAAATAAGAAGAAGGAAAATATTGTTCATATATATCAGTGCAGGTTTCTAAATTTTCCACACTCCCCCTCAAACTCAAGATGCATTAAAAGAGAGCCACTTGAGTTCGGACAACTGAATAAATAAATAATAATTTTGTTTGTTTTGTAATTAGATAAAAATAGACCATTGCCCATGCGTGTGAGACCCGGCACATAAAAAGGGATACTAGTCATTAAGCATTTCAAAAAAAGAAAAAAAATAGTGTTCTTAAAAAATCAAAGAACATGGAGTAATTGCGAAAGTGGTTTGCTAGTTGTTTCCTAATTGAAACAAAAAAACATAGACACACCCACTTTCTAAGTAAGTTTTGTCCAAAATTGGCTCGTTTTGTTTTTTTTGGTAGCACATAAATTATTCATGATCTAATAATTTCTTTTTTTGCTTTTTTGGTGGCACTTAAATTATTCATGATCTAATACGTTTGTTTAGCATGTAGTTGGGGGCCATGTGCTGCTTTTGGGGCCTACTTGTGAAAAACGTTGGGGGCATGTGCTGCTTGTGGGGCCTATTAACACATTAAAAAAATTAACTCCTACACTATTTGAGAAAACATGGGCTTTTCTTCCTTATTGAATTATCTAAAAAAAAAAAAGAGAATCGGAGCCTCCATCCAATGTGGTGTGTACGCCGCAAAAGCATTCTCCACGGCCCATGTTCCCATCCCATTTGCAATGAGCCTAAAATATGAGACCAGAGGCCCAAAAGCCATACCTTAGCGACACCTATTTCTCTCTCTAGATAACTTGTTTGTTTCTCTCTAAAGATAATTGCTTTTCTCTCTACACCATGGTTTTATACTAGATCTTTGATTCAATTGACTAAAATTAGTGGATTATTTGTATAATTTTTTTGAATTGCAATTTTTTTTCTCATAATACTTGGGATTTTAAAAAGAGAAATACTTTTTTTAAGGATTTTAGAGACAATTTTTATTCCTAAGTTTGGCTGATTTTTGGGTTTTCTGAGCGGCGATAGAGAGGAGGGCAGTTAGAGTGAGAAGCAATTTTGAGAGAAGGGATTCTTGAGAGAGAGAGTATTGCAAGAGGCGATGTAGAGAGAGAGGCCAAAAAAGGAATGGTAGGGCGACGGGGAAGAATATTTCTCTGACTTGAAAAAGACAAAAATAGTGGAGTGTATTTATTTAACCATATTGTTTTTTTTTTGTCCGAAAGTGTTGAGGACTTTAACGAGGGTTTACCCTACAAGTAACTAAACTTTTTTTAAAAGGTTAAACCTAAAAAGCTTGGAAAAAGTTTATATAAAGTTTTAACTTTATATTAGGGCTGTTAACAAGCTGGGTTCTGTAGCCTACCTGAAATCGTAATGTAGGCCCAGCCCAAAACATGCTTGCGAGGTCCAACCCCAAAAAAGCGGGCCGAGACGGGCCTGGCCTAGGTAGAAAATATTCCTGGTCTACCAAAACCTAGCCTGAACTGGGCTAGGCTCCAACCCAGCCCATTCTGGGGCAAGTGGCCGGCTTAGTCTATTAACACCCCTAACCTTACTGGAGGCTAAGTTTTCCCTCTTTTCATTTTCATTAACTCTATTAATTTTATTTGGCAGCTTTCTGCTCCAAATATCTCCTCTCGAATCTTGCCTATTTTTTAAATAGATTTTTGGGAAGTTTATTGAGAGTTATATTTAAAATATATTAAAGAAATAACCTATTTAATAATTTACTCATTTTTAAAAAATTATAAAAAAACACATGGTCATGAGCAGAAATGATTAATTGAATAAAATATTAAATAGCTGATATTTTACATGTATTTTGGAAGTTCCAATAACTTTTTACCGTTACCCAAAAAAAAAAAAGAGCCTTATGATTTGAGCAAAGATAATAGAAGCGTTAATAAACCATAGCCACAACACTAAAGAAGACAAAAGTGACACACATATGTGCAAGTTTAGATAAAAAAATGTGCATTGTAGTAATTACTCGGTAGACACGCATCAATCACACCATTCGGACTGTAACAAAGCATAATCTTTATTCTTAAACATGCACATATACATCAAATCCGATCAGGAACTTCTAAATTTTAAGATCAATAGTGCAACATTTAATATATACATTCGGGCCCCGCCCTAGTTAGTACTAGCTAGGGGTAGTGGCCGTGCCTCTAAAAAATGGGGCTTCACGAGGCGAGAGTTGGGATGGGCTGGGCCATAATAGGGTAGGCCAGCTGGTTTTTTCCTGGACATTTTTTCTTGAATTTGGTCCGTTGGGATAGGGTCAGCAATGGACCTGGGACTAGGCTAGAGGCAGGACTGGGCCATGCCTAGGCTGGCCCTAATGGAAATAGGGGTGGGCTAAGGCCCAAGGTGCCTTGAATCAGGCATGTCCATTGTCAACCTAGTGCTAGGCTGGCCAGCCTACGTGCATCAACATGCATTAACCCGGCCCAAAATCCCACAAAATAGGCCCCTCCCCTTCCCCGAATTGGCACCTGAAGTTGTCCCAAGTTCTATGATATAGAAAAACAGGTTTTGCCTCAAAGGCTTGGGACTAGGCTAGGGCCTTTTTGTTTTACTCTGAAATGACCCCAGCTCGCCCTATGGGGACTATGGGAGGGCTCGCACTAGGGATGCCCTGGACTAGGCCCGTCTATTATCAACCTAGTGCTAGGCCGACTGGCCTATAGGGGCTCAACATACTGTCCGAACACAGCCCAAAAGTCCACAAGCTAGCCTCCCCTCCGCTCCCCTTCCCCCTATTGACAACTATTCTTTGACATGGAAAGAAGGATTTTGCATGGCAAAGCAAGGAGCTCAAAAAATCATATAAGTATTGAATAAGGGATTGTACACTGTGAGACTATTTACCATAATTACAAGGAGGTCACAATCACTCATAACCATTAGATGTCAAATTTAATGGCTTAAGGTGTGTCACGAAGTTTAAGATCTTTATTTGAACTTTGAATTTAGTCGATGACATACAAATGACCTCCCTATTTAAAATTTAGGAGATAAAAATGATTATGACATCTTTGTACGAAAATTAAATAATCCTTTTATATACGTTTCTTATGACAAAGTAATATAAATTTCTCAAAAAAAGAGCCCAAGGCAGAAAGATTATACCTTTGTAGGATCAAACTAAGAAGTGTGGCAAATCAAGTATGATACTTGGGAACCAAGAGTTTAACATAGGCCAACTGTACAAATGAGAAAAATAAGCTTAGCCCAATCCTAAGGTCGGTAACAAGCACGCACATACACATACACAAGCACAAAGTGATCACAAAAAGAAACAGAGCAGTGGAGAGTGGACCAAAGTAACTCTAGGTGAAGCTAAAAGCCTAGATTTTAGCTTAGATAGATGAACGCACACGCACCAATAGACTTTTTGAGAGAGAGAGAGAAAGATGATGATGATGGAGTTGATGCTTATATCCATGAGAGAGGTGGGGTATTCATAAGCACTTATTGTGCTATTATGTGACGTTAACGGAACATATTTGATTATGAGTATCATTGCAATATCTTGCTTTCATTTTAGAGGGGGTGAAAGCTTCATCCTCGGAGAGCGTAAAAGCCAGCACCATGAGAGTATAACTATAGTAAAGCTAAAAGTACTAGGACCATGATGCAGTTACAAAGAAAAAAGAGATAAAATAAGAAAAAAAAAAGGGTATTGTAGATCCAGCTATCTAATTTTGATCAAGGGAGTCACTCCATCTTAAATATGATGTCTCAAAGTATTTTATTTTTAATTTTTTTTATATAAATTGTATGAATATGAAATTTGGTACGTGCCTTCTTCTCATTGGGACGCACCTATAAATAATATTAAATTTTTTTTCGATACAATATAATGACCAAAATACCTCTTAAAATTTTAAGGGTATTTTGGTCACTATGTTTTATTGAAAATATTCTTTTAATATTTTTTGTTAGTGCGAATTTAACAGATGATTGGGTGTCCAAAATTTGGTGTCAAAATAGTTTAAAAAAAAAATTAAAAATAAAATACTGTAGATACGTGATATTATGGTTGGGACAATCTTAACCCTCCATTCAGAATGGACGGTTGGATAAGGAAAAGTATATAAGTTTTATGCTGTAGGGGAAGCATAGAAAGCTTGCCCATTAATGATACTTTAAAATCAATTTTAAAGAGATCCAACCCAATACTTTTAGTATCACACACTTTAGATCTCAATACTGCCCCACCCCTCCCGTCGAGAAGTCAAAAAATTTAAAGCCAAAATATCGTTTTCCTCCCTCTTCCTCTTATTTTGTAGTCATGTGTTCCTGTCGCACTCTATGCCCGAACTCTCTCTCTCTCTTTTTCTCTTTATGCCTCCTAAATTTTTCTCTCTCTACAGAAATATGACAGTTTGAGAAATAAGTTTTCTTTCTAGGCGAGAATTTGAGAGGTGGGTTGCTCTTTATAGGAGAGTTCAAGAGATTGGTTTTGTGTTGAAAAGGCGAGAATTTGAGAGGTGGGTTGCTCTCTATAGGAGAGTTCAAGAGATTGGTTTTGTGTTGAAAAGGCGAGAATTTGAGAGGTGGGTTGCTCTCTATAGGAGAGTTCGAGAGATTGGTTTTGTGTTGAGAAGGTAAAGGATGAAAAATTTGGTGAGAGAAAAGGAAAAATATAGGAATTTAGAAAGAGAGAGAGGGAAAAGATGGAAATTTGCAGAGAAGTAGAGGCAGAGAATCTAAAGAGCAATTCATTGGAGGGAGTTTTAGAGTGTTCAAGGAGATGAGGAGAGGTATAGTAGGGAGCGGAAAAAGGGTTTAATAAATAATACTTTTGATTGTTTTGGGAGGAGAAAGAGAAGGGGTTGAAGAAAACCAAGGGCCATGGACAAGAACCCATTCGGGTGGGCTCCTCGAGATATGCAGATTTTTATGCCACGGGAGAGAAAAAGAGTTAGAGAGTATAGATAGAGAGTAGTTCTTAGAGAGAGAAAGTGGGTTTAAGAGAGAGTTGGGGCATAGAGGGAGAGAGGAACATGTGACTACAAAATAAGAGGAAGAAAGGGAAAATGGCATTTTAGTTTTAAATATTTGGACTCGTTCACTGAGGGGTAATTACAAAAAATAATAATATTAAAATAATATTGGGATCTACTGTATGATGTTAAAAGTATTAAAAGGTACGATGTCTTCAAAGTTATTTTAGCATCTTTTTTTATTAAACACACATGCTATATATCACATGAAACATACTGTGTATCTACTTCCTCAGTGGAAAGAACCTTGACTAATCTAAGGATGGACCACAAAAGTGCATACACACACCAACACAGACTCTATAAACGGAGCAAATAAACCTCGACTAATCTAAGGATCGACCACAAAAGTGCATACACAAACAAGAAGAAACAGGAGCGCAGAAACAGAGAGCGCAGTGGAGGTTGGAGCAAAGCTAAAAACCTGGATAGATGAGTCTGCAAAGGCATACTTAACATAGTCTCAGAGAGAGGGGGAAATAGAACAGAGAGAGAGCGCGCGCGATGTGGTTGAATACCAACACAAGCACATAGAAAAAGAGGAGTGGAGGAGCACCAGATAAAAACAAAACTTTGTTAAATGCCTAGACTGATGAATGCACAACTCAAGCGGCTCACACCGAGAGAGAGATGACGGTGATGATGCTTAGATCCAGGGTAGGGAAAATCAAATCGGGCCGATCAACTGGTCAGGAGCCAGTTCCAAGTATCTTGAAATTGGGCCGGTTAATAGGTCAGGTCCGAGTCAATCAAATAAAATTTTTTTTGCTTAAAATCGATAAAAAAAAAAAACCGAAATTTTTTGTCTTTTCAAAAAATATGGAATGTATATTTTAGGGCCTCCCCCTTGCCAAGAGTACTCCCTTGGCCAAAATCTCTTAGTTCTGCCTCCCCTACAAACTTTTTTTTTTATTGGCTGGTTCTCTGGGCCTAATTCCGATCTGGACTTGTTTTTGGAATTGATAATTCAGGTCAACCATCCGTGTTTTTAAACCTCAGTTTCAATCTTATTTTAATTTTTTCTGTAATGTAAACATAAAAAAAACGTAAGAAAAAAAAAAATATTCAGTAGGGATTTGAGACCCTATGCTTAGGTGAGAGTTACTTGGAGCCTTAGATGTAGTACTAACGAGCGCTATAATAAAGTCTCTGACTCAAAGCAAAGAAATGCCACAGATGCATTCAGTCATTTACTTCCCCATTGCCCAACCCACGAGGAGAAAGAGAGCACACTCGTTGAAATAGTAAGGAAAGATAAAAGGTTGTCTAATAGATATAATGAAGACACCGAGACTCACCTTTAGTGCTCAGGTTACCTTGCATCCAACCTGGCATATTGAAGTTCAATAAAATCCAATTGTAAGTAAACTTTACTTAGTAAATAATAGATTAGGAAAAAGTTTATATAAGGATGCTACGTTATAATATAGAACTAGCGCTCAAAAATCCATTGGAAAAGGTAGTTTTAATGTTGAAAAACCCTTTGATTGATCATCTCGACATCGAGATGCATGATTATGAAAAATAAAAACATTTTAAGTCTAAAAAATAATGCATTTTGCAACATATTATCTACTCCGTGCATTTTCAAGATTTTCATATGTTTAAAGATTTTTAGCCATTTTTTAAATAAAAAATTTTATAATTAAATATAAAAATAAATTTTAAGATAATCCTAATAACATTTTATATCAAAAATATAGGGAAAAGGCACCTTACCTCTACACCTACGGAGGCGTCCCCGTATGCAAATTGCACCCGATACATCAAGGATGCAAAAAGTAAAATGGGAGCGATTAAAGAGAGAGAGAGAGAGGAGAAAAGTGAAAGGAGGGTTTAGATTGAGATTTGAGAAAAAGAGAGGCCCTGGCTTTTGGGATAAGGTATGATCCGGTGACTCGAAATGTGAAAAATAAATTAATAGTCACATGAACTAACTATTGACGGAGAGAGATAAGGGCAGGTGCCCTATTGCCCCTGAGAGATAGAGGGAAAGAGAGAGAAAGAGTGAGGCCTTGACCTGAAGTCCTAAGAGTTTGCAAGCTAGATGCATTATCCCGGAGATGCAAGAGTCTTTATAGACCTTCACTGAAACACTATTTAGTTCCATGAGAGAGAGAGAGGTACGGTATTTATAAGGACTCATACTGGTACCATTCGAACATTAAAGGCACTCGGGCTACGACTCTCAAGCTTGATGCAAATTCACATGGAAGCGTAATAGTTTGGTGCAGGAGAGAGTAACTTTACTAAGCTAAAAAACTTGAAAAAAGAAAAAGAACGAAAAAAAAGACAAAAAAGGAGGAGCAAGTATGCTATGTTCATACAGGAGCATACTGTGCATCTACTAAGTCAAAAAATCGTGGAAGGACTTTTTCTATTTGAAATTTTTGGAACCACCTAAGAATCACTAAAAAGATTATTTTCCAAATGGAAAAAGTTGAATTTTGAGTTTTTCTTGCACTTGGATGCCACCCTTAAAAAATTGGACAATCTATATTAAATCTTGAGATTTTTTTGTGTTTCTCTAGCATCTAGAGAGTTTAATACCTTTTTTTTTTTTTCCCTTTTTTTTTCTTCTGAGATTAGCCTATGGGTTAAAGAGGTTAAATTCCAAAAATTGGGAGCCTAAAATTACTATTATATTGACTTTTATCCTAGGGAATAAATGAATAATATACTCCCAAGGGAATATAAAATTTTTGGCAAAATAGGAAAAATGACATAATGAACAAGGACCATGACATCATTTCCTACTCCCATATGTGGTCGTGCATTATTTAAGAGGGTTGAATTTTTTTCGCTGTTCATTTTGGATAAAAAGAGTGTACTCTTAGCATGAAAATGTGGTCGTGATTGGCGCAACAGATTTCACTGAGATGGGACGTTTTGGAAGGTTTCACGTGATTTGTATACTACATATCCTAAAATTAAACTAAACAGCATAGGCCACTTTGGTACTACTTGTTATTAGCTATTAATATATACACATCCGAGTCTTATTTCAATTATTTAAGATTTGGTTATTTATGGGGTTTTCCTATACGAATTTTGATATGTCATTATGCTCTATCAACTGCCATATCTCAATCACACTATAGGTCAGTCACTACATCTCTTCACTAATTCTATCTATATCTTTTTGAGCCCCAAATCACTTCTCTTAACCGTTATTATTCTAGGTTGATGTTGCATATGGCCAGCCTATCTAAATCTACTTTTTCTTATTTATTGTCTATTCGAATTACACCTAGGTTCATCAGATAATCCATATCTAATTTTATCTTTTCTTATCTTGCACTCATTCATCTCAACATTTTTCATCTCAGTTATACTAATTGTATCGATTTGTTGTTTTCTGACCATCCAACATTCAGTCTCATAAAAATAAGACTAGTCTTATAGCTATTTGATAGAATTGTCATTTCCATTTCATTGATATATGATGATCACATAAGACTTTAAAAGTATATCTCAACTTCGTCTACCAAGATTAAATTTTATGTTCGACATCTTCCTCAATCTCATCATTCACATGAATTATTGAATAAAAAAATGAACGTTACGTCCATTTTATCTTCGCATAATATATAAATATATTAAAATATATATTTAAACTAGGAAACATGGACGTTACGTCCATTATTAACAATATCAAGGAATTTCATGCGACATGCAATAAGAGATGCAAGAGAGATGAAATTAGAGAAATATTCAAATGTGGGAGAGACATCACATGAGCTTGTATACAGTTTAAAAAGTAAAAAAGTTAAAAGTTGAACAAAGAAAAAGGAAACTTTTTTGAATTTGGAAAAAGTACACATAGAGTGGTGGCTCTAAACAATCCAATTAGAGTCTACCTCAAAACTTTCCAGGTTGTCTTGATGCCCAAATATCCTCAAATTGATCGTCTTGACACCAAGATAAATGGACATCAGAAAAATATATATTTCAAGGTTTGGAAATAGTGCATCTTGTAATACATTTTTGGACCGTCAATTTTCAATATTTTTCAGAATGTCGTGGGCCTTGGCGGTAGTATTGCCGAGCCCCATGGTGAGATCTTTGACTTCACGCTCACCAAAGGGTAGGGGCCCAAATACCCACTGATGTACCACTCTTTATTCACCCAAATTTTTTTTTTTTAATAGTTTCAAGTTTTCATAGATCTGATGGATCTATACTATTTTTGAAGTTTTAAATTTTATAATAAAAGATGACAATATATTTTAAAGCTATCACAAAGATTTCCAAATAATATTAAGCAAATATTACCTAGGCAAATAATATTTGTTGATATCAAACTGAGATTTACGAGTTAGGCTAGTCAGTTGGGAAAAACTTATATTACCTAGGCATAGAAAACTATCCCATAAGGGTTTTAACAGGTACTCTCTTGATGATGTCAGAATATACCCGGATGAGTGAGTTGATGGACTGTGTGGCCCTTGTGTGTGATGGTGGCTTACAGAGATGGGGACCAAAGCCTCATATGCATGTCATCATGCGGCATGCATATATGATAGTCGTTTCGGGAAAGCAAGTCACCTTTCAGGGTGAAGGTCATGCATATGTGAGAGATACTCCTATGCGCCTATAATAATCCTATAAAAAAAAAAAAGAAGAAAAGAAACTTTTAAATAAGTGATGGTTCGTATGAACATGATGGTCCTTAGGGACCAAGGACCATCACTACTTTCAAAAGGTTTTACCTGGTTTAAGCTTTTGCTCTGGCCATGTCCTTTAGTGGACGTAGGCTTTAAGCGTTTAAGATGTAATTTAACTGTTACACCTCATGTGTGAGGTGTGACTTAATAAAAGATTATAATAAGGTATCGTAAGAATTTAAATAGAAGAAGTGATGACTCCCACCCTAGAAAATTTTGAGATCTCTCTCTCTTTAGTCGAAAAGCGATGAGCTCTTTCTCTCTCTAGCCGAATTTTTATCGGAAGCTCCCTCTCAAATATTTTAGGTAAGCGACTTCATTATCTTGAAAAATAATATGTTCTTTTTAAAAATAAAATGAAATAATTATTTCTGCTTATTGTCATGAATTTTAGGCGCGATAAATTTTATGCGCAAGCGACCTCATTATTTTGAAAAATAATCTTCTTAATAAAATTGTAATATTTTATCTATGTTAGAAATTTTAAATGCTGTAAATTCTTAGAAATAAATTTATTTATTTTTCTTGCCTATTGTTAGAAAATTTTAGATACTGTAAAATTATTAGAAATAAATGTGATATTTCTGATTTTGGTAAAATTGTGAGATTTCTTTCTACTGTTTTTGAATATTTAGACATTGTAAAATTCATGTGGAAATGACTGTCTTATTATTTGAAAACTGATATTTTTGCAATTGATTATGGCATTGTCTGTGAAATGTTTATGTGTGAATTGACATCCATAAATTATGATAATTCCATATTCTTGAATTTCTATAAGAGTTTTTCTATACATATCAGATTAGTAATTATGCTAGAATGTCTTTACGAACTGCTACCTTTTTAAATTTGAGCCCAAAATATTTGACTAGTTATTTTTGAAATCTTATTGAAAGTGACTGTTATTAATGGTGTTAGTGAAATTAAGATTAATAATTTTAGTGATATGTTGAGTACATGATATTGTTGCTTTCGAATGTTTAAAGAGATTTAAAAATACTTTAAGTATACAAGTGGACTCATCCGGTTCGCCGGTGAGGTATAAGTGGACCTATCTGGGACTCCGGTAGGGATTAAGTGGACTCATCCGGTACGTCGGTGAGGTATAAGTGGACCTGCAGGGATTAAGTGGACCTATCTGGGATGCCGATAGGGATTAAGTGGACCCATCAGAACGCTGATGGGGTATATAAGTGACCTACTTGGGACGCCAGTAGTATAATTTGCGAAATCTTTTGAATTATGCACTGCCGTTAAAATGTTATATGCATTTCAATTATTCGGATTATAGTTAATTATACATTTTTTAAAGTGAATCTGTTAATGCATTTCTGTTAATAGATCTCTTTTTGAAAATATTGATATCTTTCAATCATGATTATTTTTAGGATTATGATGATCACTTACTCAGTAGCCAAACTCATCAAATTATGGTAAACAATTTTTTCAGGATAACTGCGGTTTCATTTTGAGTGCTCGTTAGGATCAAATTTGGAAGATACTGTAGTTGTGCTTAAACTTGCTTTTGTCACTTTGTAAGAATTTGCCACTGTAAATTTGTCCTATCAAGTGATGTATATAGGTTTTGACTGTCACATCTCAAGAATATCAGTATTGTAAATTCTTGGGGCGTGATAGCGCCATATAAGCTATGGTTGCGTCAAATCTAGAAGGCCTTGATATCTCTCTAGGGGAGAACCTGAAATCTACAAACTTGAATTACAAACTCTTGCCCATTGGCTAGACTTTGGTGACCTACTAATGAGCCCATGTATGGATTGTAGATTATGAGCAACACTGGGTTGGTTTGAGAAAACAAGTATGGACCGTAGTCTAAAGTTGAACGTGAAGTGCCCTAGTGTTTACTTATTTAATTCCAAGTCCATATGGATCATTTTTCAATCTAATGAATTTAATTATATTTTTTTTAATGATATATTATTTTTAGAATTGTTATTTAAATTTTTTTAGATATCTGGATATTTTATTTATCAAATTTAGATTTATAAAGATTGATTTAAATTATTTAAATTGAGTTTTACGAATTTTTAAAAATCATATAATATTTTAATTAATTTGATTATTGCATGGGAGGCCCAATAAGCTATATGGGCCCAACTTGCAATGTGGGTGGGGCCATGAGTGTCACCTAGGGTGGCATACCCTACTCCAAGGACTTTCCTTATTTTGTTGGATCAAGCTTTGACTTGAAGAAAAAGGTTGGTAATGTTTTAGAAAGCCTTTACCTTGAAGAAGCTTTGAATAGATTTTTCAAAAGCATGAGGAGGCTTGTGTATTATTTTGGTAAGCACAATATTATGATGGAAATTATTTTATTTAATTTCTAATCATAGGAAAATGGCTTAGAAAATGGGAGATAAAGGTTCTAGCACGTTTCATATGATGTTGATAGCCCATCTATGAAATGGAGGCTCAAATCTCTCACCCTACAAGTCATTTAAGATCAATGGTGTATATTCAATATCACAAGAAGAGTCAAGCCATGAAAAACCCTAAGAAACACTAATCCTATATTTGCACTATAAATAGAGGACCCCATGCCTACAAATCTCTACACCAAAAATATCTCTCTTATCTCTCTAAATATTATCTCTCTCTTGCTCACTTTAGTAAGCCTAAGGGGTACGCCCCAACTTAGAAGGTTTCTCTCTCTAAAGTAGATCTAAAGGGCAAGCCCCACTTAGATGTTGTTATTTCTCTTATATTATGATATCTTGATCTTAAGGGTTGGGTAGAAGAAGATGTTATTTTTCTTAAACTAGGTTTTATGGATAATAAATAAGTTTGATATTTGTGATCAAGAGGAGTTCAAAAGTTCCATTAAAGGTAAACTTACTTCTTCGGTTGAGATTAAAGGTTTATCGTTGATTCCATGCCATCGGATGATGGTGACTCGGTGTGGGGTGTAATAAGCTTGATTGAAATAATCACCGGTACTCTTTTTTTGTTTCTTGTAATATTTAATTATAAGGAAAATATCTCCTTATCCCCTATTTTTTATTTCTATATGTCATGAGACCTAAGGATTGAAAATCTTACTTCTAAGTAAAAGGCCTCCATCTTTTATATTTTACAATCCCCAGGACCTCTTTGACTATGAATTTTGTACCCAAAGAAACACTAAAATGACACTCTATCCAAATTTTTTTATTTTCCGTTAACGTTCTCTCTCTCAAATCATGGTCTCTCTCAACTTTATCTCTCTTTAAAATCCAAAGTTGCAAAGAAGTTCTCTTTTCTACATCGTCTCTCTCATCTCTCTCAAAAAATTATCTCCCCTCTCTCCATCGACTCTCATTGCAAAGACATAACAAAGTATAAGACTGGCCCTACCAGTTTGGCATAACTTTCTTTGAAGAGAGGGGAATTTTTAGAGAGAGAGGAAAGAGAGACGATATAAAGTGGGGAACTTCTCTGCAACTTTAGGTTTTAGAAAGAGAGAAATTGATTTGAGAGAGAGAAAACGTTAACGGAAAATAAAAAAATTTAGGGAGGGTGTCATTTTAGTTTTGTTTTACGGTAAAAAATTCATGGTCAAACAGGTCTAGGGGTTGTAAGATAGAAAAGATGAAGACCTTTTGCTTACAAGTAATATTTTCTATCCTTGTGTCTCATGAGATATAGAAGTAAAAAATAGGGGATAAAGAGATATTTTCTCTTAATTATATTATCTTTATATTCCAAAGCATAAGAATTGTGGTTATTTTCTTTGTTTAAAGAAAATAGGTTTAGCGACATCAAGGTTTTTAAGATCTTAGGTTTAATAGTTTTATTTTTTTTGAGGCAGGAGTTTATTATAATAAGACTACTTGTAAATGATCTTTGCCAAAAGAAAAGAAAATAGGTGAAAAAAAGACTATATATATATATATATACCCCGGCAAGATCACAATAGTCTTTCTTTCAAAGACAATTTGTTACCAAAGGAAAATTGTTTCATGTGGCAGGGACCGCATTTCCACATTTTTGGTCCCCGAGGTATAAAACTAAATAGGTAGTCCATCTAAAAACAATTGAAACTAACGGTCCAAATGCTTTTATAATAGAATTATTATTTTAAATTTCCAAAATTTATTTGTTTATTCATAGTCATTATCTCCATTTTAAAGATTACATGTCTTTAAAAATTAAGTCTAAAAATCTATCTCAAATATAGATTTTAAGAGGTGACTCATTTCTACAGGAACCCATAAAAAGCCTGTCTATTACCTAATGGTATTTAATATAAAATTATGACCATCACCCCATCCCGACGCATGGCCTTTTTATCTAGGCAATTGGCATATACTATCCAGCAATAAAAACACCGGGCAATGAGGAAACTCCATAAAACATTTGTGCTTCCCCACTATCCAATGTAACCATCAATGAACAACCACATTTTTTGGTTAATACATGCGCTGGAAATTCTGGACAGCTTTTTGAAAGTGAAGCATCCGATATTTCCATTACCAAACATCCCAATTACAAAAAAATTGAGAAATTGCATGAAAACCCAGCTCTCAAACACCAGAAAAATGCGGCGAGGAAATGGACATGAGCAAAAGGAAGAGTATAAATCAATTGCAAACATATTTATGCAATACCATCAAGAGCATACCTTACCGATGAGTGAAAAAAAGGGAAAGTTAAAGAACAAAGTAATAAATTATAAACAAAGTGCATAAATCCAGTTTTGATATGAAATGCTACTCATAAAAATTTTGATTTGATGATGCCAGAGAGGGAGATTTAATATATGAAGTTCAATTGCCGAACGTCAATGTTTGTTCCAAAATCGTTGATGTAACTTTCATTGGTATAGTGGATTTGAGTTTGTCATGCCCGTGGATATAGCCCTTTTGAGGTGAACCTCGTAAATCTCTGTGTTTTTGTTTTATATGTTTCATGCTTTATTTCGCGTACTTTATTTGTCAAAAATCAAACCGTCGGGTTTAGAGCTTCCATGCACAACAAGTGGTAACAGAGCACTACAAGTGATATCAGAGCTTGGTTTTGGGTTTTCCGTATAGCAGTAAAGGTTTGGAATGTAAAGTTGAAGCTAAATAAATTTGATGGCAAATACTATTTTTCAACAAGAATGATAGAGGAATTTATTTGAAAAAAGATGAAGAATTTATGAAGATATCCAATGGATATTAGCATGGTAAGTATGTGATTTTGATATCAAGGTGGAGATTGTTGGATTAGGTGCTATCTAAAATTACCCACATTAGAAAATCTCATATTATGTGGGATTGAGATATTCCCATATTATGTGGGATTGAGATTGCTATTGAAATAGAAATCCAAAAAGGATTAGGACTTTTGGATATATCTCTTGATTTTGAGATATATGTGATATATCTCTTGGTTTTGGGATATATGTAAGATTTATAGGACGTTTTGGGATATATGTAAGATTTATAAGAGGTTTCCTATTTAATATGGATTCTTAATCTTACATATTTGAGATGAAAGTGCGAAGAATTCGTGTGCCCTATTTTTGGGTCACCATATGAGAATAATGGTTCATCTAGAGAGAGGGGGACAGAGCCTCCTATGCATAAGATGCAATTTCCTCTTTGAGAAGAAAACTTCCTATGGAGATAAATATTGTGATGGTGCCTCTTTTAGACTCTCGAAGATTAAGATGCTTGTTTCTTGTAAAAAAGTTGTTCCCATTGAAATTTTGGGTAGTTTTACTTTTAGTCAGAGAGAACGCCAGTTTCTCGTTGCTCTTGTGTCTCTATCTGGTGTCGTCAGTAATAATTGCCAGAAGTAAAGAGAATGAAAGGAGAGTAGTTTAAAAGGGTTTGCTTGACTTGAGATTTTGTTGAGGTTTGTTCTAATGATGTAACTTTCATTAATATAGTGGATTTCAGTTTGTCGTGCTCGTGGATGTAGCCTTTTTGGGGTGAACCACGTAAATCTCTGTGATCTTGTTGTATGCATTTCATGTTTTATTTCTCGTACTTTATTTGCCAAAAATTAACCCGTCGAGTTTAGAGCTTCCGCGCTATAAGAGCACTACAGGGGGAGCGACGAAAGCCGCACAAGATCAAATGGGTTGGTCTAAAGGACCAACTTTAGATTAAAAAGATTGTTAGGTGTTTTGGGTTCAGACAAGTGTTCGCAAGATCGAACCAGCCCTGACAACCGCCCATGGGCCGATTCTGGTTAGATAGGGACCCGGCCCAAAAAAACATTTCAAAACATATGGATTTCATGTAAACAATCCAAAGGTCCAAATTTGGACCGTGATATAATAAAAAACGATGAGGAAATTGATCATTAGGCATAATTTTCTAAACTCAAAATTGAGACCTTTACGTCGCAGCCCTAAATAGTAAAAATCGAGCACCAAATATGCTTATTTCAATCAAATTAGGATTGGGTTCATGTGAGGAACTTCCTGGTCTCCAAAAGGCCCAAATTTTGATTGAAAAATAATACAAATGAGCCCAAAGTCGATCGTTTGGCGGAAACTTTTCAACTCAGATCTAGAATACAGAGTTGCTAAAAGAACTAGTGTGATCTAGCCGAAGTATATAATAAATTTTTTATCTCTTTTTCAATGATTTTTCTTTTCTTCACGGTCTAGATCGCTTACAAGTAGTCATTTTAAAATATAATAACTTCAAATAAAATAAAATAAAAGAATACAATATGATCTCAAGAACTTGAAGCCATTCAAAACATTTCTTTTAATAACAAGAAAAGGCACAACCTATGCTTGGAAATAAAAGACACACTAAATAAATGTAGAAGAAACATAAAAGGGTGCCAGAGATTACCTTAACTGGGGTTAGTACACCCCACGCCGAGTCTCCTGCTTCTGATAGTACTCGGGATCTTTGATCAGTCTCTTGATTTCTCCTTCTTATGACAAAACCCAAACAATACATATCAATCTCAATCTAGAACCACCTACTTAATGCCTCAATGCTTAGGCCTAATTAAAGCCACTTGGCTTGATCCTTATGAGAGATATAAATCAATAAAGTATGGAGAAAACTACTAGCTAGGGATGATCGTTTTGCTGCCCACAAAATCACATAACCAAAACCAAGCTTGAGTTAGAACCCATGAGAGAGATTCAAGCTTAACCTGACCTAACTTGAACATAGGCCCCTTAGTATTGTTTGTGAAAAAGGGAGAGAGAGAGAGAGAGAGAGAGAGAGAGAGAGAGAGAGAGAGAGAGAGAGGTAGGCTAAGTGGGGCATGGTCCATTAGGTGTGTTGGAGAAGGAGAGTAAATTATATGGGGCGTGCCCCTTAGAGAGACTAGAGAGAGATATGCTAGTTTAGAAAGAGAAGATAAAGTAAGTAAGAGGTGTAGAGACAAAGGAGGAGAATGATCATTTTTATTGATTTTTCATGCATTAGAGTTTGCCACAAAATCATAGGAGCAAATCTTGACTGTCGATCTAAAGAGATTTGTGGGGTGAGAGATGTAAATTGTCCATTCCCTAGATCCATCGTCAAGATACTAAGGAAGGTTCTAGAACCATGTTCTCCCCTTTCTAAATCTATTCCCATCAAATAAGTTAAATAAAGAAATTATCTATTTACTTTATCTATTAGTAAATAGTCAATTCTTATTTTTCAAATCAAACCTTCTTGATTAACAAGATATTCTAAAACTCAATATTATTATTCCTTA
The DNA here is from genome assembly GCF_054954075.1 of Amborella trichopoda. Lineage (NCBI taxonomy): Eukaryota > Viridiplantae > Streptophyta > Magnoliopsida > Amborellales > Amborellaceae > Amborella > Amborella trichopoda. The sequence continues at coordinate 2,630,562 of NC_142340.1, forward strand.
ATGCAAGTGGGTTTCTTTTCAAAATAGAAAGCCAACTAGCATGGGATGCCTCGCACCATATTTAGCAAGAAAAGACAATCTCCTATGGGTGGGGCATGCCACCCTTTGGCGGCCACTCATGTGCCCCACCCAATTGTCCCATGTGATTTAAATAGGCTTCCAATAATTATGGAGGGTCCCACATATTTTAGAAACATAAAAATTGATTTTTAGATATTTCAAACCTTTTAGTTTATTTAAAACTTTAGAAATGAATTTCTCTTTATTTATAAATTCAAATGACAAAATTAAAATATTAGAAGATTCATAAAAATTCAAATAGATATTCAAAAAATCAATAACATAAAATTAGTTAAATTTAATTAATTTTGATGAAAATCGGAACAGAATATGTATAGGATTTAATCAACATATAGGAGCACTCCACCTTCAACTGTGGACCACAATCCACATTATTTTTCTCAAACTGACCTAACAGTTCCCATGACCCACGGTCCACTGTAGAGGCACATGATTGGACTGCTAAAGATAATCAATGGATTAGGGGAATTAATCTCAGTATGTGGATTTTAAGTTCTCCCATAAAGACAAATCATGATCCGTCAGACCATGATGCAATCATGACTCTATAGTGCATAGGGGTAATCTCTCGCACAAGTACATGCTTTACATTCAAAGGTGGATTACCATCTCAGTACGGCTATTTATGTACATGCTGTGTAATGATACAACGATGATATTTTAGTCATGTCTTCATAGACTATTCATTATACACAAAGGTCACACAGTCCATCGGACCTCATCCGAACATACTCCGACCTCATTAATGGTTAACCCACTATACCTTCATCGGTTTCATTACTATGCTCAGGTACCTTGGGTTTTCCTACTCGGCTGACCTATCACGTCAAGCTTAATTCGAGTATCAGCAAATTGCATACGTCGAATATGGTCCACAATAGGACTACACTCCCGCTGAGTTTATAATTCATTTATTTACTTGTTTATACAATCTCTCTTAAAGCCTTTAAATACCACATAAATCCAACAATTGAAGCCTTAAACTCTAAAAATCGAGCACCAAAATTACTTTTTTCGACCAAATTAAAATCAGAATCTTGTGAGTAATTCTCTTCTTTACAAAATGCCCAAATTTTGACTTGAGAAATAATAGAAAACAAGTCCGAATTAAAAATTTTATTTTCTCTCTCTAAATTTGGTGCATGGATGTTTCCTGATTTGTACGTGGTATTATTCGTGTGTTTCGAATTGTGCACAAGGCACTCGTGAGTGTCAATTTTTCCACTGCGGGACTCAACAATGCCCTGGTTCATGACTTGTGGCGGTAATGGCGGAAATAACAGCCATTCCATGCTGGGGAACGTCTCTGTTTTCCTCTGGGATTCTAGCTCTGTTTTCTTCCGGGATTCTAGCACCGTTTTCCAGGGGCAATGCACTGGAATAGAAAATCTTCATCGCACGTTAACGTCGGCAACAACAGCCCATGGACGCGGGGGAATTCTAGCTCTGTTTTCCTCCGGGATCCTAGCACCGTTTTCTTGCGCGATTCTATCTCTGTTTTCCTCAGGGATTCTAGCACCGTTTTCCTGGGGCAATGCACCGGAATAGAAAATCTTCATCACGCACACTAAGACGAGTAGCAAGAGAACTGTGAGCACCCCAAGTGACCAAATGTACCACACCAGCCAACTATGTGCTCCGGTGTGTGGTATTACAACACGGGTTGCAGACATGAAAGCCACCAGCAGCATTGCCAAAGAGCCCCATAATATTCGTCTGGTCCACTTTGCTAGCTCCAAGAACGACGCGGGAACGAATGGTACGATGACAATGTCGATGACGAGAATGCTGAGTGATAGCATCAGTGCCATGGCATTGGCAATCACAAACACCTTGAATGCTGCGGTATGCACCCTGCTGGCAACGATTGCAGCTTGTCCGTCACTTTTGTCACGACTAGGAGGGCTGAGTCCTGCATTGAAGGCTGCTGTGGCTATCAGACCAGCCACCACTGAAGTGGCATTCCTAGATATCTTCAAGAAATCAATCCAATGCTTTTTCTCGTCTTCATCTTGTTGTTGGAGATACTCCGCGAGCTGCAAATATGGTGTGGTGTAAACAATTAGGATATTAGAGAAAATATAACCCTAATTCTATTTACTATATTATAATTTTAGCATTGGAAAACTTTTACATTGATTATCTTGAACATTATGGCTGTGAGAAAATAAAAAAGTATTTTAAGCTTTGAAAATAATATATATTGTAACAATCTATCTAGAGGGTCCATTCCACCCCAAAAACAAATAATTTCAAACGAAGAAACAAGTATTAAAATGAAAAATACGCAAGAGGATTCGGCATGGGTGGGTCCAGTTTATTCATGAAACAACAATGGCCGATCCGAATGAAAAATGGTCCAACTGAATTTCTCGTAAACTCAATCTTCTCTCTACAATAATTTTAGGATTGTATACATTGGGATTATTTGCCTTTGGTATAAGGATGTAACAATTACCTATAACCATCTTACGTGAAATATGATATGTGTCATAAACTTTGAGAAAGTTTTTCTATCTTTGAACTTGATCAATAAAATAAATGCCGCTACCCAATTTTACATCCAATGGTCAAAATTAATTGTAATCAGTTTGTACAAATAGTAATATTATTTGCTTTTCCAATCAATTTTCCCCCCTCTCTCTTCATTAAATATCAGCCGTATTTGGTTTTTTTCTGATATTTTATTATTTTTGCTTGGGCTGGGCAGGCTGAGTCCATCAAACTTCATTAACCTAGCGAGTCCCTGAACACTTTAAGAAACCCGTGATAGGAATATGTACTAGACCGGTGTTCAATCACACGAGCGGGTTTTGGATCCCAGACATGACATGGGCCGGTCGGAGTAAGCTGGAGTAACTTGGAAGAACCGTACATATGTTGGTCAGGCCAAAATTTATTAAAAAAATAAAAATACATAAAATAAATTAAAAAATGGAAATTATGTCTAGACTCTAGAGTAATATTAAATAAAACAACTAAATAAAGCTAAAAAAATAATAAAAAAGTGGATATTGATATAGGAAACCTGTGAACAGGGATATTTTTTAAATAATACATTAGTGCTTTGGAAATAATTTAAAAAGGAGAGAAAATGTAAAAATAAATATTCATAACCCAAAGGCTTTCCAATTTTTATCAAAATGATAGAGAACATAAAAAAAAATTACATTACAAATAAGTTTCTTATTTTTTTGAATTTTTAAGAACTCCTTAGAAACTTGACTGCAAAAAACAGGCTAAAACTTGACAGGATCAACCCGGTTGGGTTGACGAACACTGTACTAGACATCGAGTCCTATTGGTCGTCGTGTTCATTTAATATTATAACATGTAATAATAACCCCATGTAACATGCAATAAATAGGAAAAATTATAGATACGCCCATTTCAACTTTCTCAACATCCTACTTTGATTATTTTTTGTATTATACACGGCCGAAACTTCAATATTTTTTTTTTTTTTTTGTATTTACCCAATGCATTTTGAGATCAAATTACCCCTTTACTCGTTTTTACTTTTAGTCCCGAGACATTTACAGATCCTCTACCCATTTCTCTCCATCTCTTTCTCTCTCTACCCTCCTTCACTCTTTCTCTCTCTATCCTCCCTCACCGTTTGTCTCTTTCTCTCTCAACCGTCTCTCACTCTTTCTCTCTCTACCCTCCTTCACCATACACTGGTCCAATCACCAATCTCACCACCGCCGTCCGTCTTCATTCCTCCTCCCTTCCTCACAGAAACACCACAGCAAAGAAAACATTAATTAGAGAGAAACTTGGAGGGACAAAGAGAGATAACGACGAAGAGGATGAGGGTTGGGAGGTGAAAGAAAATGAGGAGGAAAAAGAGGGCAAAGAGGAGGAGGTTTGGCACATGAGAACAATTGACATGGCGGTGGTTTCCAGCAAGCTCAAGGGCCGCCGCCTCCTCCACCAACTCAACAGCGTCGCCGGAGAAAGAGATGAAACCTACGGGTTTGCCAGAAAAGGGGACGAGAACTGCTTAGTGGGGGATCTTCCCAGAAAATTGGATCAAGACTGTATTTTGGCCGGAAAACTCACATAAATTAGGGATGAGAAGTTCACCATTGTCAAAAAAGGGGAAGAGATTGGAGATTTTGCCGAAAAATTGGATGATTTATGAAGTGTTTGCTCCTCTCTAATCCATGGAAGCGAGCCTTCTATGGAGGCCAAATTTTCCATTGAAAGGAAAAAATGTATTAAAAGAATCTCTTGTGATAGTGGAAATAACAGGAAAAATGGTGGATCCACTTCCATCGAGAGTAGCAGAAGTGCTAAAAACAGTGGATTGGCCACAAATCAGAGTTACAGTGGCCATAAAAATGGTGGATTGATTGAAAATGAGATAAGAAATAGTGGAGAAATAAGCTGCGCCTCCATGTTAGAGATGAGAAGCGGTGGTGGAATTGGGGGAACTACTAATTTTAGTGGAAGAGTCCATTAATTTTGGTGGAGAAGGGAGCTGGCAGCGCAGCTAATTTTGGGTAAATAAAGAAAGAGAGAGAGAGAGAGTTCGGCGGATTGTACTAGCACGAGTAACCAGGACTAGCACGAGTTTTAGTACCACAATTTGTACAAACTTAATTACCAAAAAAAAGTTTTTTGCACAAACTCAGCGGACTCTTAACAAACTTGGCTGAGACAAGAACCAACTTACCTCAGGTCTTCTGGCAACGTTTACCAATTTCTTGACGGTGTTTCCATTGTTATCAGGTTGATTAATCAGATCAGTAAGATTTCTAAACGCCGGAGTCCTGAGAATGTCTCTCAAAGTCTCGAAGCGATGATATTTAGCACATAGAAGCAAAACCGTCTCACCCCTATCTGTCAAAGTTTCAGCAGATCTGGGAGAACGCGACAATATCAATGACAATGCGATGAAGTCCCCATTCATGGCCGCATAATGGAGAGGGGTCCTTCCATCTCTGTCCCTGAGGAAGCAAAGGTTGCTGTGATCGGCATCGAGAAGCACTCTGTACGCATCGAGGTGCCTGTTCGCTACTGCCAGATGCATGGGAGAGAGTCCTTGAAGGTTGATAGCATGAGCCATGTCCGGTCTATGCTGGAGGACCTCCCTCGCAAGGATGGGATCTCCGAATCTCGCAGCAACGTGCAAGGGAGTGTCTCCGGTGCCCCGCACAACTTCATGCAAGATGGACATGTCTTGGTTAATTAGGTCTCGGAGAGCAGCTAAATTGCCAGTTCTGCAGGCCTCATATAACCTCGGGTCCATTGCTCAAAGGAACCGCAAGGGATCTGACCTCTCACTCTTCCTCGGTCTCTGCTCTCCTAATCTCCTCAGTCAGGCTTTGGAATCATTGTTAAATTACTCATTTCCACTGAGAGCTCAACACGGATTTGAATTCTGGTTGTAAACAGATAAAGCTGTCTCTGTTTCGCTCTCTGTGTTCTCTTCTCTCTACTTGTATATAGAAGGGTCATAGGCTAAACAAGTACAGAAATAGGGAATGTAACATGATTTAAACAGCATGAAACAGTATGCTTCATGCAACCTGCAGCATATGTTTTGAACCATAGAGCTTTCGTCAAATCCACTCATGTCGTTCAGATGAAAAACCGTCTATTTCAACGGTGATATGCAATATATGTTTGTATGCTACATGCATTACAATGCCATCCCATGATACGACTCTCTCTTTTTTTTTTAAGTAAGACCTTGAAGGAGATATAAAGAGAATGCGTAGCGTTAGGTAATCACTATGTTGCACCCAACTGCATCTTCTGCAAATAAGGGATTGTATACGATGATAATGTTAAATAGGTCACAATTACTTATAACCATTTGATGTTAAATTTGATCTATTGGATGTGTCAAAAAGTTTGAAAAAAATTCTTTTGAAGTTTGAGTTTGGTCAATAAAATAATTGCAGATACCCAATCGTACATCTATGGGTCAAAATTAATGTGACCACCTTGTACAAAGATAAATGGTCTTATTCTATACTTTTCCATAATATCATAAGTAGGTTCTCTATCTTATATCATAATAAAATAAAGAAAAAGTTTATATAAAGCCGAGGCTCTAGACAATCAAATTAGAGCACACCTCAAAAATTTCACTAGAAGAGGTTATATTGATGCCCAAATATCTTCAAATTGATCATCTCGATATCATCAAGATGCATATATATAAGAAAAGAATGGATTTCAAGTTTTGGAAATCGCAGATCTTTTAATACATTTTTGGACCGTAAATTTTCAAGATTTCAAGTTTTTATAGATCCGATCGAATACACTATTTTGTAAGCTTTAAATCTTATAATTGGAAATAAAAATATAATTTAAAACTATCACAAAAATTTTCAATATTAAAACCACATTTTTAGACACTATTTGAAGGTACCACTTTGATTGTTTAGAGCCTTGGCTCTATACAAACCGCACCCATAAAATAATATCGTAGTTTCTTTCTCTCTATATCTATCTTAGAGGTATTGGGCAATGTTGTAAACAATAAGATATTGGAAACTTCGCAGGCATGGATGATCCTCATCTATTTTACTCCTGGTAACCTGATAACTCCCGCAAGACTTAGTTGTCTGGAGATTCTTTTCGTAATAGTCCTTAAACACATTATAGATTCTTTTTCATAAATATAATCTGTTTTATTTTAATAATAATAATTCAAGTGAGACCTAGTTGACTCGTGAGGCTTGTAATAATAATCAAACATATTATAGATTACTTTCATAATCAATTTTAAGGGAGACCAACCCATGATAGGAATTCATCAGTGCTCGTAAAATATTTAAAGGGAGTGGTTCACTCGTATTAGGTAAAAACCGTGTTAGACCCAACCACATCTTCTAAAATAATAAGGTAGTACAATTAAAAAATATATAAAAAATAATTTTCAAAATATAAGGTAACCGAAATACCCTTAAAAATGATGATGCAATTTAATCATTTTAAATTATTGAAAATAAATTTTTTATATGGTGCGCAATTGCGTTAGGCATATACACCCAAAATTTCAATATAATGAGATTTATAAAAAAAAGTTAAAATTAAAACAGTGCTATGTATTTTGAACCACTCGATGAAGATCTTGCAGTTGGGATTCCACCTATATTGCTATTCATTATAGCTGTTAAGTGTTCGAAAAGTTTATTTATATAGGAAAACGCTAACAAATACCGGCATCTATAATGAATAGGGATATAGGTAGAATCACAGCCGTCAGATCTTCATTACATGGTTCATAATACATATCACTATATAAATTTTAATATTTTTTTTTGAAATCGGATCACAATGAAACTTTTGATGTGCATACTAAAAAATAGTGCGAATAATTAAAAAAATATATAAAAAATATTTTTAAAAATATAAAATAACCGAAATACCCCTGAAAAATGATGGTAGTAATTTGGTCATTTTAAATTATTGAAAATAATTTTTTATATTTTTATATGGTGCGAAATAGTGTATGGTATATACATCGAAAATTTCATCTTAATCATATTTATAAAAAAGTTAAAATTAAAAATAGTGATATATATTTTGAACCACTCGATGAAGATCTGACGGCTGTGATTTCACCTATATTACTATTCATTATAGATATCAAGTATTCGAAAGGTTTATTCATATAGGAAAAAGCTAACAAATACCAGCAGCTATAATTGTGCCGGTATTATAGTATAACCCTTAATAGAGTTCTCCTTACTTGGATTTTTTTTTTTTTTTTACAGACTTTCTCCTTGCTTGATACTTTTTCAAAACATGATTGTATACAATGAGACCATTTATCTTTGGTATAAGGAGGTCTCCATTACTTATTCATTCAATGGTCAGGATTAATTGTGACCTTATTGTACGAAAGATAAATGGTCTCTTTGTATTCAATCCCATTTTTGCAAAAGTATACAATGAGACTATTTACGTTTTGTAATAGGTGGTCACGATCCCTATTGATCTTGACCGTTGGATATGAAATTGGATTGCTACATGTACTCCATTGACCAAGCTCATAGTTTAAAATAAACTTTTTCATACTTTGTGACTCACCAAGCTATCAAATGTCACATCGAATGACCTCTTTATACCAAAGATAAATAATGTCATCGTATACAACCCTGGTTTGAAAAATTATACAATGAGAGCTTAAATTTGGTACAAGATGGTCACAAATGTGAAATTGGGTTGTTGCATCTACTCCATTGGCCAAGCTTGCAATTCAAAAGAAATTTTATCAAACTTGTAACATACCCAAGCTATCATATGTCACATCGGATGGTTTTAAGCAATTGTAACCTCTTTTTACCAAAGATAAATGGTTTCATTAGATACAGTCCCTCGTTTTATTTTATAGAGAGAGAGAATACGGATGATGGTAAGTTTCTTTTAATATGTGGATATCCTCTCTACTTGTATTTTAAGAACTAAAGGGAAAAAAAATCTATATGAAATATGTTATATTCTAAAAACTAAAAGATGAGAAGATCTATATGAAACTAGGGCTTAATGACATACTTCACAACTATATTGAACTTGCACATTTCTAGGACATTGGTGCACAATAGTGAACTGTACCCCATTGGCTCCGGCGGAGACCACCAGCAGATTGGTACTTGTGTTCCATGGTGAAGTTGCGACGCATAGCACGGGACGGTTGGTCTCTTAAAATACGAAGAGACACCATGTGGCAAGCGAGCAAATATGAAAACAATAAATAATCTAAGATACAGAGAGAAATGAAATTATTAATCTAATTGGGTTTTTTCTTATTTTCTCTGGAAACAGGCGAAAACAAAAAAGAACAAAAGAAAACAAAAAGAGAAATGAAAGGGCGTCGAAAATTTTATTTGGCAGATGTCGTTGGAAGCTTTGAATGCACAAGTCGTAGAGACTCGGTTATACAAATTCGCATCGACTCCAGCTGTCTGTCTGACATGAGTCAACATGATTTTTGACATGAGTCAACATGATTTTGGTTCGACTCGTGTCAGGCGCATAGCACTGGAACGGTGTCCTTCTAGGAGTGCGGCTTACTTCAATGATTTACAGTCCATGCCTTAGCCATACCCATATACCAGAAGGGAGAGAGAGAGAGAGAGCGAGCCATGGACCACAGGTTGTTTTATGCATGCGTGCTCGATAATTATGTCGACTTCATGGAGCTAGTTAGGCAGAATGAGCGGATGCTAGACGAGCAAGTAGAAATCACTTTAGACACCCCACTTCATTTGGTGTGCAGGTTCGGGTGTGTGGAAATAGCACGGGAGATCGTTAGGCGAAGACCGTGCATGGCTTTCTCCCTGAACCGCAGACAGCAGTCTCCAATGCACATGGCTGTTGAATATAACCAAGATTACATTGTGAATGCCTTTCTAGGCAATGAACACCGATACCTGTATTGCCAACGTGATGGGCAGGGTCTAGAACCCATCCATCACATGGCCTCGAAGGGGCAAGAGAACATGTTGTTTGCAATCCTCCGGTCCTGGCCGAACTCGGCCGCGAGCCTCACCGATGAAGGCAGGAACGTTCTTCATCTGTGTGTCGTGCATGAACATGGTGACTTTATTATCGATTTGATCCGAGGTTTTGATCGTGTGCGCCAACTCATTCAGCAGCGCGATAATCACGGCGACACTGTTTTGGATCTTGCAAATAACTTGAATATGAGACCTGAGGTAAGAAATGCCATCCACATATTTTGTTAAGCTCGTACTCAGTGTTTGGATGCCATCCCCTCATCAAAGCAGATTGTTTGGATGAACCTAGTGTTTTAAAACGCAGATTGGAAACCAGTGTTTTAAAATGCAGATTGATCAGGTGGATGGTTTGGCCCACAGATCTATGTTGGATCTCTGGGTTAGGTTTTTTTTTTCCAAAAAAGAAAAAAATATATATGAAAAAACGGGTTTTAAGGTGGATACCATCCCATAGCCAGTTGGGTCTCCACCTATTCCCATCTAAACCAGCGATTTGGATTGAAAATCAGCGGGTTTTTAAAACACTGACCTAACCGACGAACTGTGGTGATTTCTCCAAAATTTCCCGGTTCAATGGGGAACTATTTTGCTGAAAATTGGAGTCAATAGAATTTTTTAAAAATTAGGATTTTCCTTTTTTTTTTTTTACAGAGAGAGGGAAAAACTAGGGGCAAATTTCAGCCACTTTTAGAGAGAGATGAAAGGGGGTGGATCTGCAACTCCTAGTCATAGAGAGATGAAAGACGGGTATGGAACTACCTCCTTGAAAAAAAGAGAGAGAGGGATGAAAGGGGGGAGGATCTGGTCCCTTTTTACTTTTAACCGACAAAGGGAAGAGATGAAAAAGGTCCATATCTGCGGTCCTTTATAGAAGGAGAGATTCAACACCCGAGTCGTATATGGGTACTGGTCTCCGCGCCTGGCTGATGCGTGTGTCCCGAGACTCGCATGCTTTTGAACACTGCTTTCATTCACCAATCTAAAATTACCTTACCCGTCACGTTTATTTTTTTAAAAACTGAACTCGGAGATTATATATTTACCTTTGGTATCCAATGAGACTATTTATCTTTGCACTGCAAAGTGGTCACATCAGATAAAATTTGATAATTTAGGTGTCTCATAAAGTTGTTAATATTTTTTCAAATTTGAATTTGGTTAATAAAATAAATGCAGCCACTTAATTTCACACTTAATGGTCAAGATTAATTACGACCACCTCGTAATAAAGTTAACTAGTCTCATTCTATACTTTTCCATAAAATTAATTTAGTTTAATAATTCTCATGGAAAATTTTAAGATTTACGTGAAACATGGGAGGAGATAAATAGCACTCAGCGTTATGAGGTGTATTAATTAATATAAATACATGGAAATTGGGCGAGAATGCCTAGTTTGTAATATCATGATTTTATTGTTTGGATTGAGTGAGTCATGACTAATTAGGCATGACTTGGGATCCAGACCCTATCTATTGTCCTTAATTTTTAGGAAAATTTTGTTTAAAGTTTCAAAACTCCTTACAAAACATCACAAGTAATATTACGAGGTTTATTTTTTCTAATTTTTATTTCACTTAGGATCCTCCTAAGAAATATCTTAAAAAACAAAAACTATGATGGTCCCTATTTTTGGTTCAGATGAATAACATTTAACCTACCCTATACAAGTAAGGGTACTCCCATCATTTGATCTGGTCCTTCAACTTGGGTTAAATTATTGGTCAGGGTTTCTAACACGGAATAAGAGCAATTTTGGTACTCTTGGGTATAAAAATTTAAAATAAATCCTTTATGATTTTGTAAGCAGTTTTGGCTTATTTCAACCTTTTTTAAAAAAAAAAAAGAAAAAAAAAAACAACAATATTTTCGAACACACGTGACCATGAAGATATCTTATTACATTGCCAATTATCAGCCATACGCCATCTTGTGAACTGTGTAGTTGCTGGAAGAACTGCAAAGGTTGGCAAATGACATGGAGGATGATATGGAGCCCGATGAGAGACTGAATGAACCTACTACCACTACGAAGGTTTTTGCATTAACATTTACGATGGTCTTGATGAAGTTCGTCGCTGAAGAAGGGATCTTCGAAATTATCATCGATGATGCCAAGTTAATAGTTGCCGTTGGCTGGGTCATCCTCATCTTTTCCTGTCTGGTTCAGACAGTCAGGGCAATGAATACACTGCTATGGATGTCGAGATATGCACTCAATTTAGGCATTATCCTCATTTTGACGGCCGTCTTTTTGGATTTCAAGAACAACCTACTGACAGATTATGGGATCAGTTCGTAATATATATGGGATGTGGTTCATCTTGCTTGTGGTTTATTGCCATCCCCAGATGGCGAGAATTATAAGGTAATTTGTCAGCATTAGCATTTCATGCATTTTTCTACAATTTCAGTTGATGATCCAGTGATATATAGATATCTAGCTTTCTGGAATTAAGACAAAAAGAAATGATTTAATTACCAAATGCTGTATCTCTTAGGTGCATTTTGATAAATTTCTTGATAACGTACGATCAAAATGGCATTACGGTATGATCAATATGGCCATTAACCAAGACGTACAATCAATTTGTTGAAGAAGATGGAAAGAAAGTTGAGGCGTAAAATTCATTGATTAAGCAGTGCGGTACGGACCCACTCTCCTCAAAGAGTACCGATAGCCTCGTGGCCTCTTGGATATAGTGATATCCAAAATCACCACCATAAAGAAATTCTATGTTATTAGGAATTTAGTATTGATACTGATATTGATATTAATGGTTCCAATCTCTTATTTTTAAGAAACCAAATTCAACAAGAAATAAATTTATTTCCTAATGGTACAAGGATTTTTATTTCTTTTTTCGGTGAAAGACAACTGATTGCAGTTCCTTCATCCCAAGAAGCAATAAATAAATAAATGAATAAATATATATATATATATATATATATATATATATTTGACGAGGCAATTGGCTAGGTAATGCAGTTGAAAATTACCGATTACCGATCACCAATAAACGGCAAAACAATAGTGTTTTAGATAGAGAAATAAAAAACTGAGAAGATATCAGCAAGAAGTAAGTATAAATGTACGTGGAAGTCCGAGTCCGCCATCACGCACCACCAAAGCATAGAAAAAAAAAACACAAAAACACAAAAGGGCTCTCTCTCTACAAAAAACTTTTATTTTATTTCACCAAATGCATCTATTAAAATTGATCATAATAAAATAAAAATAAAAACACACTCATAAAAAAAAATTTAAAACAATTAAGTCCTCAAAACTTTGAGAAGAATAAAAACAAATGAATTCATCTGATCTTTATCTGCATCATTATCCATTGGTTTGGAAAACAACTCGTCCTCGAGATTTAAATTATGCTAAAATGAAATTTCTATTAGTCCCTGCAATTTTTTTCGACCTAAATATTGTAAGCACGATCCTAGGACTTGTGGTTACTGCACTAATCAAACCACAATGTTTGTGTATTACAAATGAGAAACTCTTGAGGAATGGTCATTGTATATCCATATAACTTGTCTATGCTCAGCTCTAAAATATATTAAGGGAGCATATTCAAAATGGGTGCTTCAATGACTAAACTAACTTCACTTATCGATTCTCCTTTAAATCTATTTTTTTCTTCCTTAAGTATCTCCATAAGCTCGATCTCTTCTAGGTTTGGATTGATATCTTGCTTATCCAACCCTCCATTGATGAGAAAGTTCGATATCTGTACTGCCTCAAGGCCAATTTCTTCATTTCATTCTGTTCTTCATCAAATATAGGACTTTCATCAAATATAAGACCTTCATTAAAAATAGGGCTATCCATGACATTAATAAATGATGATTTCAATTGAAGATCCAAACTTACTGGTCTCAATGGAGAATGTTAGATATCCGTACTACCTCAAGGCCAAGTTCTCACATTTCATTTTGTTCTTTATCAAATATAGGACCTTCATCAAATATAAGACCTTCATTAAAAATAGGGTTATACATGACATTAATAAATGATGATTTCAATTGAAAATCCAAACCTATTGGTATTTACCTTCAACTGGATCTTCATCAAATTTAGGTAGATCGCTATCCTGACCATGAAGGTCCCGACGCAGAGTGTAGGCATATAATGGATTACCAAAAACAACGTCCGACTCACTAATATCATCATAGTATATTGGGGGTGGATTTTTCTTCAAGCGCTAGGTTGCTGTAATATAAACAAATGTCAAAACTTGTAACAAGATAGGAAATTATATATTGCTGTGTCCTTTTGAGAAGAGAATATAACAAGATAGGAAACTGTATATTACATGTAACAAGATAGAAAAGTGGACATTACACCATTATATTAACATTATATATATATATATATATATATCAAAGCACCACTACAAAAAATTGTGTGGGGCGCAATTACTTTCTCAAGAGGAATATTTATCAAAGCACCACTACAAACAATTGTGTGGGGCCCAATTACTTTCTCAAGAGTTCCTCTCTCTCTCTAAAGTTTTCTATAGAGTTTACATGTGGGTCATGGAGAATTGAAGGGGTGCCACCATTACTGCCACTTCTCTACTACTAATAATAAAGTTCAGGCATTGCACAACCATTCCCAGACCCTTTTAATTTTGCTTGAGTGAGATGTCAAAGATTACATGTGGGTCATGGAGATCTGAAGGGGTGCCACCATTACTGCCACTTCTCTACTACTAATAATAAAGTTCAGGCATTGCACAACCATTCCCAGACCCTTTTAATTTTGCTTGAGTGAGATGTCAAAGATCTTCCCTTGGGCAGAGAGAGAACCAATGCTCACATTCTTTTTTTCTATTTATTATTATTATTATATGAAAGAGTTGTCTAATATTTTAAACACTGGATGAAAAACATCTAAAATTAGCCCTCCCCTTATCTGGTATTTGAAATGCACAACAATTCTGTTATTTTTAAAATTAGCCTTTTCCCTATCTAGTATTTGAATTGCTGTACAAGAAGGCAACTTAAAAAAAAACGAACTTTACACCGAGGAGGGGGTGGTGCTTGTAATTTCTAGCAAATGACTGTCCATTTGGTAATTGACCCCTCACAAAAATATCATATTATTACAGTATGGGTCTAGTTTTTTCAAACATTATGCACACCCGTTACTTTGATGTTACAAACATTATGCACACCCCCTACTTCGATGTTGCATTGCCGGACAGGGGTGAACCAAACAAAAACTCATTTACCCACCATATATTATGCTCCCACTGGAGGATATTGTGCATTTACTCCCTTGATCATAACCTAGTTACATTGATTTTTTTACTCTAAAATTTTTAGAACAATATAAAAAGTACTTGATGATTATTTTAAAAGAAAATTTTGATGTTTGAGTTTTGTGACACTAATATCTAGCACTTCAAAAATTAGGTGATATCTGTTCAATCTTGAGGCTTTATTTTTTCTAGTACATAGAGAGTTTATTTTGGAAACCTTTCGTTGAAATTATTCTATGGGTCGTAGATATTACATCCCCAAATTTTGAGACCTAAAACGCATTCCTTCCATGTATTTTGCCCAAGGAAGTAAACGTATAATATATTCATGTGGTAGTAGGAAATCCTTTAGATTGATTTATGCTTCGTATAATAGCATTGATTTCCTTCCTGCTCCGCTGTTGATATGATCAGATATGGGGCAATTAAGGGGAAAAAAACGCCCACCTAAAGAATGAAAGTGTGCGTAATTTATTATTTAAAAAAAAATAAAAATATATATAAAAATTCTCAAAAATAATGAATTTGATTTGTAATGTATTTTTAAATGTTCTTTACATTATGGTAAATATTAAAAATTGATTTGATCATTAATACTTACTTTAATATTTTCTCATTTTTTTTAGAAAGTTTTTAAAATAGCCCTTAGAAAATATAAAATGGGTTAAAATTTATTTTTTTCATTAATTTTTAACTTCGTTTGAATGTGTTTTGTTTTAGTCATTTTTGGTTCATGGTGTTACAGTCAAATTATGGGATGGATAATCACAATGTCTGGCTTGGTGGTAGGAGAGGGAAGGAGATTTCTTTCAATTGGAAAGCCATTTATAATTGTAGGCCTATGATCTCAGGATATTTTAAATGGAATGTTGGAAATGGCCGACAGGTTTTGTTTTGGCACCTAAGTGGATTGGAGAGTTCCCACTAAAAATTGCATTCCCTGACCTTTTTCGTGTGGCTACTAAACCAGATTTGCTCATTGAGGATGTTGTAGAAAGAAGAGGATAAAGTTTTTCTTCGAATGTCAATCTTAGATATCGAAGGCTAAATGATGTGGTATTCTCTCAATGGTGTGCTTTGATGGAGTTGCTAAACAAGGTTTATATCTCACATGATGTGGAAGATGAGTTGGTTTGGGAGATTGAGAGTGATGGTATTTTCTAAGTTAAGTCCTGCTACAATTTGTTCTTCCATGATCACTATAGATGGTCCTTTCTTGATATTGTCCAGATATGGAAATGACCTATTCCTCATAAAGTTCAAATTTTTATTTGGTTAGCAGAACAACACAAGATTTTAACTGTAGATAATTTGATGAAGAAAGGCAAAATTCTGCCTAATATTTGTCTGCTTTGTAAACAAGATGGTGAATCTTTTGCACATCTGTTGTTGCACTGTTCATACTCTTCTCGGATTTGGCATTGGCTGTTTGGGGTAGTAGGAATTTTCATGGTAATGCCACAGAGGGTTTCTGAGTTTCTCTATTCATTTTTTACCAAAAATTGGGAGAGTTATTTGGCAGATTGCTGTAGGAATGCTCATGTAGGAAGTGTGAAAAGAGAGGAATAGAATGACCTTTGAAAGTATTACTCTACCCCCCCTCAAGGTGATTAACCTAATCAGACTATCGATATGGTCTTGTTTATCTGTATCTAAGGAAGGTTGGGGTATTACGAAGGTGGACGTCATGGCCAATCTCTCCAGTCTCTTTACTCTTGGGGTAAGGAAGTACAGGCGAACGAGTCTATGGCTTGCTCCCCCTCTTGGTTGCCTTAAGATTAATTTCGATGGTAACTCTATGGGTAATCCAGATACGGCTGGTATTGGGGGAATTATTCGAGACTGTTTTGGGAACTTCCTATGCAGGACTAATTGGGATAGCAACTTCGAACTGAGCAAAAATGTGTGCTTTACATAGAGGGCTGTTGATTTTCAAACACCATAACCTAGGTATCAATTGTATTGTTGAAGGTGACTCTTTAAATACAATTAGATGTTGTAGAAAGGAACAAACGGTTCTTTGGGATCTCCGATCATTATTGCTACAGATTTTGGATATCTCTGCTTCCTTATCTGTTACGTTCTCTCATGTCTTTCGAGAGGCCAATAGGATAGCTGATGCTCTGGCTAAAGAGGGGGTTGGGCTTTATTCTCTAACTATCTCCGATGATGTAATCTCCTTTTAACATTTCAATAAAATTTTGAATCCTGGTTAAAAAAAAAAAAGGGCTATACTCTTAGTGAGGCTCTTATCAAAAGGAGATTGATACCATTGTTCACAAAATGGCCTGATCTAACCGTTAACCGCCTGGTTAGATCGGAATCGGCCAATGGCAGGTTCCGGTTTGGAGCGGTTAAAGTGATCAACCGGTATTTAAAAAAAAATAAAAATATATATAAAAATTCTCAAAAATAATGAATTTGATTTGTAATGTATTTTTAAATGTTCTTTACATTATGGTAAATATTAAAAATTGATTTGATCATTAATACTTACTTTAATATTTTCTCATTTTTTTAGAAAGTTTTTAAAATAGCCCTTAGAAAATATAAAATGGGTTAAAATTTATTTTTTTCATTAATTTTTAACTTCATTTGAATGTGTTTTGTTTTAGTCATTTTTTATATGCTTTTCATATTTTAGTAGATTTTTTTTATATATTTTTTTAATTTTTTTTAACACTTTTTTTACCACTCGAGACTTGCTCGGTTAGAGCGGTTGAATAGGCCGATTTACTACTAGTTACGCCAGTTAGACCGCTTCGAGGCCCATTTCCGATTAACCGTTTCGGTTCGAATTTACAAACATACACTTAAAAAACTCATAGCACTTCGTAAGATATTGATGGTGGCTAATCAAATTTTTAAGAGAGAGAAAGAACCATAACTCCACAGTTGCTAGGATCACATAGCGTGACGCTTGCAAACCGGTAGAAAAAAGTTTGATGTGAAGTTACAAAAAGTATTTTCTTTTTACGAGATAAATAAATAAAAGAGAACGGAAAATATAAACGTCTTTTTTTTGGGAAAAGTTTATATAGAGCGGTGGTTTTAAACAATCAAATTTGAGCTTACTTCAAAAATTTTATTAGAAGAGGTTGTTTGATGGCAAAATATCTTCAAATCGATCATCTTGACATTAAGATGCATGGACATGAGAAAAAAATGGATTTCAAGTTTTGAAAATAATATATTTTGTTATGCGTTTTTAGGCCGTCAATATCTAAGATTTTCAAGTTTTTATAGATTTGTCGATCTACACTATTTTTAAAGCGTTAAATTTTATAAATAAACATAAAAATATATTTTAAGACTATTACAAAGATTTCCAATATTGAAACCACATTTCTCAATACTATTTGAAGGTAGGTTCTAATTCGATTGTTTAGAAACGGCACCCTTTTTTTAGTTGTTTGCCGTTTCCACCTCAAATTAGCGAAAACAGATTTTTGTCTATTTATTGTATCCATATATGACGAGAGCTGATGTTGTATTCATTTGGGAGCATACTATACATGCACTCCCTTGGGCAAAATACTAACTCGGGAGTTTTTTTTTTTTATTATCTGAAAATATCACGATCCAACTAATTATAACTAGATGATAATTATCATCTAGGGTAAAAGGACCGTTTTGCCCATCTAATGGAAAATAAACTAAGCCTCTTCCGTTTTCTTTCTTTCTTTTTTTTTTGAGTTTTTTCTAAAATTTATGAGCATCCCGGTGGCTTTTTTTTCATAAATTTCCATCCTATCTAGCAATAATAATACCGGATAGGACACGTGATAAGCCCCACACACTCCTTAAATACATTATGGTTAAATAAACAAGGAGACGTACACCTCCTGGAGTATACTATAAGTTGACTCCTTTGATAAAAAGACCACCTTAGGACAATTCTTTCAATTTAAAAGTTTTGGAACCAACTAACTATCTCTACATGATAATTTTCAAAAGTGAAATGTGAAATTAGATTCTTTTATTTTTAAAAAATAGATACCTAAAATTACAAGTGATTTGGATTTGTAAAAAAAAAACATCAAAATTTAAATGTGAAATGAGTTCGTGACCATCAAATCGATCTATATTCAATCTGGGCCGTTGGACTCATATATAGTTATGAACTAGTAGGTTAACCACAGCTTTACCTTCATTTATATATATATATATATATATATATATAGGTGGAATACTAATATAGGTGGAATCTCAACCGTTAGATCTTCATCAAGTGGTTAAAAATATAAATCAATATTTTAATTTCAATTTTTATCTATAAATCTGATTAAGATGAAATTTTTAGTGTATATAGTTAACACTATTATGCACCATATAAAAAAATTATTTTTAATAATTTAAAATGTCCAAATTACCCCCATCATTTTCAAGGGTATTTCGATCATTTGTAGTTTGGGAAATATTTTTATATATTTTTTAATTGTGAACCCTATTTTTTAGTACATAGGGCTAAAGTTTTATTATGATCCTATTTCTAAAAAAATTAATATAGTGATATGTATTTTTAACCATATGATGAATATATGACAATTGAGATTCTACTTATATTACTATTCATTATAGCGGCCGGCGTTTGCTCTCTTTTTCATATATATATATATATATATATATATATATATATATATATATATATATATATATATATATATATATATATATATATATATATATATATATATATATATATATGGGAAATTCTGATATTAGTTGACTAGCTTATATGAACATATGAGCTCAATAGCTCAGATTGGATATCGACCGATCTGACAGTCACGACTTCATTTCTTATTTAACTTTTAATTTTTTTTACAAATCCAAATAACTTGAAATTTTATATATGCGTTCTTCAAAAATAGAATAATCTAATAAAAATATCAAAAAATAATTTACAATAAATAAATTGATCAAAATACCTCTAAAACATTTTGAGGGTATTTTGGTCAATTTAATTTTTATAAATTATTTTTTAAATATTTTTATTAGGTACATCTTGATAAGAAGAATGGACACCTAAAATTTTAAGTTATTTGAATTTGTAGAAAATAAAACAAAATTCAAACATAAAATAAAGTCGTGATCGTCAGATCGGTCCAGATTCAATCTGAACTGTCAGGCTCATATGTTCATATTCATATGAGCTAGTGGGTTAATATCAGCACTTTCATATATATATATATATTCATCGCCTTGCCTTCTCTCTATTCAACGATTAATCCACTTACCTTTCTCTCTAAACAATACCTCATTCACTTTAATATTTTTGTCAGTAGAAAAATCAATTCAATTTTGATAATGGGATCTAAATGCAGCAACCATTTTGGCTGAAAATTGTATCTACCGCAGGCATTTATGTCTAGAGAATTCTTGGATTTAATTAGAACAAATTATGTCTTA
Source organism: Amborella trichopoda (assembly GCF_054954075.1). Lineage (NCBI taxonomy): Eukaryota > Viridiplantae > Streptophyta > Magnoliopsida > Amborellales > Amborellaceae > Amborella > Amborella trichopoda. The sequence goes on from NC_142340.1 coordinate 2,650,813, forward strand.
AAAACCACACCATATTGGATATTTTACGTCGTGTTCTGCAGCAAAGATAACAACAGCGAAATTATATTTCAAGATCATCGAAACAAATTGTTACATATGGTGATTTTCCAAAATTTGAAAATCCTATATCATATGGGATTGAGGGATTGAGATTAGTAATATGAGATATTTCTGTTGGTTCTTGAGATATATATGTATGAATGTTTATTATTTGTTGTGTACTCCTAACATTATATATATAGATGAAAGTTCAAAGAATTTATGTGCCTTATTTCGGTTATCATATAGGAAAGATGGCTTCCTCAAAAGAGAGAGGCATTGCCTCCCCTCAACATCGGTAAGTCCTCAATGGCAAGGCCTCAAAGGATTGAGAGAAGAGACTATTATGGCCTCAAAGGATTGAGAGAATAGAGCTTTTATAGAAGAGATCTTACTATGAAGAGTCTTCCTTTGAGAGAAAAGAGCTTCCTATGAAGAGAAACACCACGAATGTGGCTCCTGTAGATTGAGAGAAGAGAGCTTTCTATGAAGAGGATATGCTTCCTATAGAATGAGAGAAGAGAGCTTCATATGGAGAGAAACACCACGGAAGTGCCAAAGCCACCCTCGGATATGCCAAGGCCTCCTTTTGAGAGAAGAGAGCTAAGTTTCTATGGAGAGAAACATCACAGATGTGCCAAGGCCTCCCTTTGAGCGAAGAGGGCATTGGCAAGGCCTCCTTTTGAGAGAATAGAGCTTCCTATGAAGAGAAAGACCTTCATTTGAAAGGCCTCCCTTTGAGAGAAGAGAGATTTTGATGAAGAAAAACACCATGGATGTTCCTTCTGTAGATTGAGAACAGAGAGAAGAGAGTTTTTTATGGAGAAACTGTAGAAACGAAAAACAATCCACGAAAACTAAAAAGAAAAAACAAACACAAATGAAAGAGACTATCAATCACAACGCAATGATATACGTGGTTCGGCAACATGCCTACGTCCACGGGAGATGAGAACTTCTTTACTGGCAATGGAGAATAGGGTTACAAAAAAGCTCTCTTCCTCACGCCTCTCTGATTACATAGCAGTCTACGTTTTTTCCTTAACCCAAGATAAACCCCCAATCGCAACAATATATATCAAGTTTCAGATAAATGGTACAAATTACCAAAATACCTTTGTACGGATATATATTAAGTCCCAGATATATCAAATCCCATGTACGGATATATCCGAATTTTTTCTCAGGCGTTGGCGCCCTCGAACCCCCACATGGGCTGAGTCTGTCGAGTCAATCTATCAAGACGACTCTTCTAGGCCTCAAGCCCTACAGGCCTTCGGGCTTTTAATGGCCCTCAAGAGTCATCGTTTTTACTCCACCTTGACAAATCTATTTCCTCAGAATACAAGACATCAATCCTCAACAAATTTGCTTTTAGAATAGGGACGTCACAATTACTTACAACCATATGATGTAAAATATGATAGCTTAAGTGTGTCACAAAGTTCGAAAACTTTTTTTTTTTTATTTGAACTTTGAGCATGGTCAATAAAATAAATGCAGCCACCCAATTTCACATCCAATGGTCAAGACTTATTGTAACCACCTTGTAGAAAAAGTAAATGGTCTCATTATATACTTTCCCTTATTTAAAATACAATTATAAATATTTGTTGATACTTTCGTTAGATTTGACTAACTTTTTAAATCATAGTGTAGTAAACTATTTCAAAATACAAGACATCAATCCTCAACAGCAACATCACAGATGTGCCTCCTGTAGATTGAGAGGCTGTTTATTTTTGTAGAGAAACGGTTCCCATATGAATTGAGAGGCTGGAGAGCAGTTTCAATATGAAGATTTTGGGTAGTTTCCCCCTGAGAGGATAGTTTTGAAGTGGTTTCCATATGAAGATTTTGGGTGATTTCCACTTTTTGGTGTAGATGTTGGGCGGTTTCCCTTTTTTGGTGTCAAGGCTCTCCTCTTAGATAGTAGTTTATCTGTGGAATAAAGATGGTCAGTGGAATAAAGATGAGAGGTCGACGATGGTGTCAATTGGGAGACTTGGTCTAAAAGGGTTTACTCGACAACGTTTTGTTGAGGGTTATAGAGATAAACATACTTCAATTATAGAGGTTACTCTATGTCCCAAAATCTTTAATGTAACTTTCGTTGGTATGGTGGATTTCAATTTGTCGAGCTCGTAGATGTAGCCTCTTAGTGTGAACCTATGGTGTGTTTTTCATGCTTTATTTATCGTATTATGTCTTTCATGCTTTGTTTCTCTCTCTTATTCCTATTTTGTTTCTAGCTGGACAAGTACACGATCATGATGGGATTCAACTTTTGAGATTCTGCATCTAAGAAGGTTCTTAAATCCTAATACATATGATTTAAATCAAGTTTAGAGCTGAAATTATTCTTGGATCATTTGATTAATCAATCAAGAAACTTATTGATCAATTTTATGACCAAATTCAAATCAAATAACTATTTGGTTTTGATATGGAAAGACAGCTGTTTATGGCCCTAACTCAGCGAGTCTCAAGGATCACTTTTGGGAGGAACTTGAACTGCACTTGGTGCATCGTGGGTTCCTAATACATATGCCAAAAAGGTTTTTATATTGGTTACAACCCTATACTGGAGCCTGTAAGCTACACCTATAAATTCAGTATAAAAGAGTGATTCGAAGTTGGAAAATCTTTCAATTGACCATCTCGACTTTAAAATGTATGGATATTAAGTCCTCAAAACTTTGAAAAGAATAAAAACAAATGAATTCATCTGATCTTTATCTGCATCATTATCCATTGGTTTGGAAAACAACTCGTCCTCGAGATTTAAATTATGCTAAGATGAAATTTCTATTAGTCCCTGCAATTTTTTTCGACCTAAATATTGTAAGCACGATCCTAGGACTTGTGGGTTACTGCACTAATCAAACCACAATGTTTGTGTATTACAAATGAGAAACTCTTGAGGAATGGTCATTGTATATCAGCTCTAAAATATATTAAGGGAGCATATTCAAAATGGGTGCTTCAATGACTAAACTAACTTCACTTATCGATTCTCCTTTAAATCTATTTTTTTCTTCCTTAAGTATCTCCATAAGCTCGATCTCTTCTAGGTTTGGATTGATATCTTGCTTATCCAACTCTCCATTGATGAGAAAGTTCGATATCTGTACTGCCTCAAGGCCAATTTCTTCATTTCATTCTGTTCTTCATCAAATATAGGACTTTCATCAAATATAAGACCTTCATTAAAAATAGGGCTATCCATGACATTAATAAATGATGATTTCAATTGAAGATCCAAACTTACTGGTCTCAGTGGAGAATGTTAGATATCCGTACTAGCTCAAGGCCAAGTTCTCTCATTTCATTTTGTTCTTTATCAAATATAGGACCTTCATCAAATACAAGACTTCATTAAAAATAGGGTTATACATGACATTAATAAATGATGATTTCAATTGAAAATCCAAACCTACTGGTATTTACCTTCAACTGGATCTTCATCAAATTTAGGTAGATCGCTATCCTGACCATGAAGGTCCCGACGCAGAGTGTAGGCATATAATGGATTACCAAAAACAACGTCCGACTCACTAATATCATCATAGTATATTGGGGGTGGATTTTTCTTCAAGCGCTAGGTTGCTGTAATATAAAAAAATGTCAAAACTTGTAACAAGATAGGAAATTATATATTGCTATGTCCTTTTGAGAAGAGAATATAACAAGATAGGAAACTGTATATTACATGTAACAAGATAGAAAAGTGGACATTACACCATTATATTAACATTATATATATATATATATATATATATATATATCAAAGCACCACTACAAAAAATTGTGTGGGGCGCAATTACTTTCTCAAGAGGAATATGTATCAAAGCACCACTACAAAAAATTGTGTGGGGCCCAATTACTTTCTCAAGAGTTCCTCTCTCTCTCTAAAGTTTTCTATAGAGTTTACATGTGGGTCATGGAGAATTGAAGGGGTGCCACCATTACTGCCACTTCTCTACTACTAATAATAAAGTTCAGGCATTGCACAACCATTCCCAGACCCTTTTAATTTTGCTTGAGTGAGATGTCAAAGATTACATGTGGGTCATGGAGATCTGAAGGGGTGCCACCATTACTGCCACTTCTCTACTACTAATAATAAAGTTCAGGCATTGCACAACCATTCCCAGACCCTTTTAATTTTGCTTGAGTGAGATGTCAAAGATCTTCCCTTGGGCAGAGAGAGAACTAATGCTCACATTCTTTTTTTCTATTTATTATTATTATTATATGAAAGAGTTGTCTAATATTTTAAACACTGGATGAAAAACATCTAAAATTAGCCCTCCTCTTATCTGGTACTTGAAATGCACAACAATTCTGTTATTTTTAAAATTAGCCTTTTCCCTATCTAGTATTTGAATTGCTGTACAAGAAGGCAACTTAAAAAAAAACGAACTTTACACGGAGGAGGGGGTGGTGCTTGTAATTTCGAGCAAATGACTGTCCATTTGGTAATTGACCCCTCACAAAAATAGCATATTATTACAGTATGGGTCTAGTTTTTTCAAACATTATGCACACCCGTTACTTTGATGTTACAAACATTATGCACACCCCCTACTTCGATGTTACATTGCGGGACAGGGGTGAACCAAACAAAAACTCATTTATCCACCATATATTATGCTCCCACTGGAGGATATTGTGCATTTACTCCCTTGATCATAACCTAGGTACATTGATTTTTTTACTCTAAAATTTTTAGAACAATATAAAAAGTACTTGATGATTATTTTAAAAGAAAATTTTGATGTTTGAGTTTTGTGAAACTAATATCTAGCACTTCAAAAATTAGGTGATCTCTGTTCAATCTTGAGGCATTATTTTTTCTAGTACATAGAGAGTTTATTTTGGAAACCTTTTGTTGAGATTATTCTATGGGTCGTAGATATTACATCCCCAAATTTTGAGACCTAAAACGCATTCCTTCCATGTATTTTGCCCAAGGAAGTAAATGTATAATATATTCATGTGGTAGTAGGAAATCCTTTAGATTGATTTATGCTTCGTATAATAGCATTGATTTCCTTCCTGCTCTGCTGTTGATATGATCAGATATGGGGCAATTAAGGGGAAAAAAACGCCCACCTAAAGAACGAAAGTGTGCGTAATTTATGGAAAAAATGGACTCAAAAAAGAGTGTACATATATAGAGAAAAAAAAAAAAAAGAAAAAACCTAAAAAGTAATTTTTCAGTATCTTTCGCCCCCCTCTCTCACTCGGGTTTCATCCAACCACTTCTTTATCCTATGCATGATTAAACCAATTGACTTCGTCTCTTCTAATTCTTTTGTGGGAAGCTTCTCCCATAATATAAAAATAGGGTAGCTTATCAGACCCTCTTTCTCTCACAGGTATTGGGCCATGTTGCAAATAATAAGATATTTGAAACCTGCAAGACTTGGATGACTCTCATCTACTTTATTCCAAACTTGCAGCCTGCCACAATTGATAATTCATTCCAAAGTTGACTTGAAGTCTTTTAATATTCGTTCCTAAACATATCCTAGATTCCTTTTAAGAATCTTTTCAATTATTTTTGGTAGATATAATCTTTTAAAATTAACAGTTCAATTGTGGAGAAAGTTTATATAAGGTTGCTACCTTCCATTATTGAAGTATCATATTCTTTAAAAATCCTCTAAAAGAGTGTTTTGTGATGCTATAGAACCCTCCAATGCATCATCTCAACTTCTAAATATGTGGATATAAAGAAAGAAAGATTTTTAAGTAAGAAAAATAATGTATCTTGTAACAAGTTATCTTGACCGTCTATTTTAAGATCCCCAAATATTTACAGATTGAGCATATATATTGTGCTTCTATAGGAGCATACTGTGTATCTAGTCCCCAAGTCAAAACATATAACTAGGTTGATTTTTTTAGTATAAAACTTTGGGAACCATGTAACACTTACTAGATGATCATTTTTTAAATTAAAAATTTGAAACTTTTAGTTTTGTGACATTTAGATCTAACCCCTTGGAAATTGGACGGTCTCCATTCAATCTCAAGGCATTAGTTTTTTCCTATTGTGCAGAGTGTATTTATGAAATTGTTGTCTATATTATTCCATGAATCATAGAGATTACATCCCAATATTTAAGATCTAAAATGTATCCCTAGTACCTATTTTACCCTAGGTGTTCCATTTAAAAACAGTGGAAACTAACGGTTCAAATATTTTCTTACTAGAATTATTATTTCTAATTTTTAAAGTTTATTTATTTATTCATATTCATGATCTCCATGTTAGAGATTACATGTCCTTAAAATTAAGTCCAAAAACCCATCTAAAATATAAATCTATTAATAGACCTATATTTCTACATATGCAAGCTTGATCGCATAGAGACCATGTCCTAAATAAAATATGCTAAATTGTAGTTTACGTTTCCTCCAAAATAAATATTGAGGATGTTGCTTTCACATATGTTACTACCCAAGATGATATCAAAAGGAGACTTATCATGATTTCAAAAAAAAAAAGAAAAAAAAGATTTTAAAATAAATGAGACTTATAATTGTCATCATTATTGTTGATACCAATAACTAAGATAGGCTACATAAATTCTTATCCACAATTTAATTTATCGAGGGCTATACTTTCAATATTGTTTTTATACCATTTATGCAGAGTGTTTTAAGCTCATGTTGAGTAAAGTGGAAAGGAGTGGGGCTTTCTCAGGATTAAAAATTACAAATTCAGATATCACAGTGTCTCATCTTCAGTATGTGTATGATACACTTGTGTTTCGTGATGCGCAGGCCACGCAGTTGGAAAATATTACCAGATTTTTAGAAATTTGCGAAGTTGTAATGGGGATCAAAGTAAACCTGCACAAGTATTCTTTGGTAACCATTAATTGTGGAGTAAATGTGGCTGAGCCTGGCATGCGTGGCGGATTGTAAAGTGGGATCCTTTCCTATATCTTACTTGGGCCTACCTATTTTTTACTCTAATTTTCCTATTGTGGTTTGGGATAAGGTCATTGAGAGAGTGCAAGTGTAACTTGATTTATGAAAACATAAATACCTATCTCTTAAGGGTAGGGTTATATTATTGTGGTCTTGCCTGACAAATCTCCCAGTATACCAAATGTCTTTGGTCCTGCCTCTGTTGGGAGAAGATTAGAGAAGATGAAGAGAGATATCCTTTGGGGGTCGAGTGAAGAGCATATAAAGTTTCACTTGGTTAGATGAGATCAGGTGTGTACTCCCAAACGAGAAGGGGGCCTCAGGATTCGAAATATTAGAAAATTTAATGAGGCTCTTCTGTGCAAATGGTGGTGGCGCAGTGCACAACTCAAAGATCATCTTTGGTTTATGGTGTTACAGTCAAATTATGGGATGGATAATCACAATGTCTGGCTTGGTGGTAGGAGAGGGAAGGAGATTTCTTTCAATTGGAAAGCCATTTATAATTGTAGGCCTATGATCTCAGGATATTTTAAATGGAATGTTGGAAATGGCCGACAGGTTTTGTTTTGGCACCTAAGTGGATTGGAGAGTTCCCACTAAAAATTGCATTCCCTGACCTTTTTCGTGTGGCTACTAAACCAGATTTGCTCATTGAGGATGTTGTAGAAAGAAGAGGATAAAGTTTTTCTTCGAATGTCAATCTTAGATATCGAAGGCTAAATGATGTGGTATTCTCTCAATGGTGTGCTTTGATGGAGTTGCTAAACAAGGTTTATATCTCACATGATGTGGAAGATGAGTTGGTTTGGGAGATTGAGAGTGATGGTATTTTCTAAGTTAAGTCCTGCTACAATTTGTTCTTCCATGATCACTACAGATGGTCCTTTCCTGATATTGTCCAGATATGGAAATGACCTATTCCTCATAAAGTTCAAATTTTTATTTGGTTAGCGGAACAACACAATATTTTAACTGTAGATAATTTGATGAAGAAAGGTAAAATTCTGCCTAATATTTGTCTGCTTTGTATACAAGATGGTGAATCTTTTGCACATCTGTTGTTGCACTGTTCATACTCTTCTCGGATTTGGCATTGGCTGTTTGGGGTAGTAGGAATTTTCATGGTAATGCCACAGAGGGTTTCTGAGTTTCTCTATTCATTTTTTACCAAAAATTGGGAGAGTTATTTGGCAGATTGCGGTAGGAATGCTCATGTGGGAAGTGTGGAAAGAGAGGAATAGAATGACCTTTGAAATTATTACTCTACCCCCCCTCAAGGTGATTAACCTAATCAGACTATCGATATGGTCTTGTTTATCTGTATCTAAGGAAGGTTGGGGTATTACGAAGGTGGATGTCATGGCCAATCTCTCCAGTCTCTTTACTCTTGGGGTAAGGAAGTACAGGCGAACGAGTCTATGGCTTGCTCCCCCTCTTGGTTGCCTTAAGATTAATTTCGATGGTAACTCTATGGGTAATCCAGATACGGCTGGTATTGGGAGAATTATTTGAGACTGTTTTGGGAACTTCCTATGCAGGACTAATTGGGATAGCAATTTCGAACTGAGCAAAAATGTGTGATTTACTTAGAGGGCTGTTGATTTTCAAACACCATAACCTAGGTATCAATTGTATTGTTGAAGGTGACTCTTTAAATACAATTAGATGTTGTAGAAAGGAACAAACGATTCCTTGGGATCTTCGATCATTATGGCTACAGATTTTGGATATCTCTGCTTCCTTATCTGTTACGTTCTCTTATGTCTTTCGAGAGGCCAATAGGATAGCTGATGCTCTGGCTAAAGAGGGGGTTGGGCTTTATTCTCTAACTATCTCCGATGATGTAATCTCCTTTTAACATTTCAATAAAATTTTGAATCCTGGTTAAAAAAAAAAAGGGCTGTACTCTTAGTGAGGCTCATATCAAAAGGAGAATGATACCATTGTTCACAAAATGGCCTGATCTAACCGTTAACCGCCTGATTAGATCGAAATCGGCCAATGGCCGGTTCCGGTTTGGAGCGGTTAAGGTGATCAACCGGTATTTAAAAAAAAATTAAAAATATATATAAAAATTCTCAAAAACAATGAATTTGATTTGTAATGTATTTTTAAATATTCTTTACATTATGGTAAATATTAAAAATTGATTTGATCATTAATACTTACTTTTATATTTTCTCAATTTTTTTAGAAAGTTTTTAAAATAGCCCTTAGAAAATATAAAATGGGTTAAAATTTATTTTTTTCATTAATTTTTAACTTCGTTTGAATGTGTTTTGTTTTAGTCATTTTTTATATGCTTTTCATATTTTAGTAGATTTTTTTTATATATTTTTTTAATTTGTTTTAACACTTTTTTTACCACTCGAGACTTGCTCGATTAGAGCGGTTGAATAGGCCGATTTACTACTGGTTATGCCAATTAGACCGCTTCGAGGCCCATTTCCGATTAACCGTTTCGGTTCGAATTTACAAACATACACTTAAAAAACTCATAGCACTTCGTAAGATATTGATGGTGGCTAATCAAATTTTTAAGAGAGAGAAAGAACCATAACTCCACAGTTGCTAGGATCACATAGCGTGACGCTTGCAAACCGGTAGAAAAAAGTTTGATGTGAAGTTACAAAGAGTATTTTCTTTTTACGAGATAAATAAATAAAAGAGAACGGAAAATATAAACGTCTTTTTTTTGGGAAAAGTTTATATAGAGCGGTGGTTTTAAACAATCAAATTTGAGCTTACTTCAAAAAATTTTTTAGAAGAGGTTATTTTGATGGCAAAATATCTTCAAATCGATCATCTTGACATTAAGATGCATGGACATGAGAAAAAAATGGATTTCAAGTCTTGAAAATAATATATTTTGTTACGCGTTTTTAGGCCGTCAACATCTAAGATTTTCAAGTTTTTATAGATTTGTCGATCTACACTATTTTTAAAGCGTTAAATTTTATAAATAAACATAAAAATATATTTTAAGACTATTACAAAGATTTCCAATATTGAAACCACATTTCTCAATACTATTTAAAGTTAGGTTCTAATTCAATTGTTTGGAAACCGCACCCTTTTTTTAGTTGTTTGCCGTTTCCACCTCAAATTAGCGAAAACAGATTTTTGTCTATTTATTGTATCCATATATGACGAGAGCTGATGTTGTATTCATTTGGGAGCATACTATACATGCACTCCCTTGGGCAAAATACTAACTCGGGAGTTTTTTTTTTTTATTATCTGAAAATATCACGATCCAACTAATTATAACTAGATGATAATTAGGGTAAATGGACCGTTTTTCCCATCTAATGGAAAATAAACTAAGCCTCTTCCATTTTCTTTCTTTCTTTTTTTTTTAGAGTTTTTTCTAAAATTTATAAGCACCCCGGTGGCTTTTTTTTCATAAATTTCCATCCTATCTACCAATAATAATACCGGATAGGACACGTGATAATCCCCACACACTCCTTAAATACATTATGGTTAAATAAACAAGGAGACGTACACCTCCTGGAGTATACTATAAGTTGACTCCTTTGATAAAAAGACCACCTTAGGACAATTCTTTCAATTTAAAAGTTTTGGAACCAACTAACTATCTCTACATGATAATTTTCATAAGTGAAATGTGAAATTAGATTCTTTTATTTTTAAAAAATAGATGCCTAAAATTACAAGTGATTTGGATTTGTGAAAAAAAAACATCAAAATTTAAATGTGAAATGAGTTCGTGACCATCAAGTCGATCTATATTCAATCTGGGCCGTTGGACTCATATATAGTTATGAACTAGTAGGTTAACCACAGCTTTAGCTTCATTTATATATATATATATATATATATATATATATATATATATATATATATATATATAGGTGGAATACTAATATAGGTGGAATCTCAACCGTTAGATCTTCATCAAGTGGTTAAAAATATAAACCAATATTTTAATTTCAATTTTTATCTATAAATCTGATTAAGATGAAATTTTTAGTGTATATAGTTAACACTATTATGCACCATATAAAAAAATTATTTTTAATAATTTAAAATGTCCAAATTACCCCCATCATTTTCAAGGGTATTTCGGTCATTTGTAGTTTGGGAAATATTTTTATATATTTTTTAATTGTGAACCCTATTTTTTAGTACATATTGCTAAATTTTTATTATGATCCTATTTCTAAAAAAATTAATATAGTGATATGTATTTTTAACCATATGATGAATATATGACAGTTGAGATTCCACTTATATTACTATTCATTATAGCGGCCGACGTTTGCTCTTTTTTACATATATATATATATATATATATATATATATATATATATATATATATATATATATATATATATATATATATATATATATATATATATATATATCTATATATATATATATATATATATATGGGAAATTCTGATATTAGTTGACTAGCTTATATGAACATATGAGCTCAATAGCTCAGATTGGATCTCGACCGATCTGACAGTCACGACTTCATTTCTTATTTAACTTTTAATTTTTTTTATAAATCCTAAGAACTTGAAATTTTATATATGCGTTCTTCAAAAATAGAATAATCTAATAAAAATATCAAAAAATATGTTACAATAAATAAATTGATCAAAATACCTCTAAAACATTTTGAGGGTATTTTGGTCAATTTAATTTTTATAAATTATTTTTTAAATATTTTTATTAGGTACGTCTTGATAAGAAGAATGGACACCTAAAATTTTAAGTTATTTGGATTTGTAGAAAATAAAACAAATATCAAACATAAAATAAAGTCGTGATCGTCAGATCGGTCCAGATTCAATCTGAACTGTCAGGCTCATATGTTCATATTCATATGAGCTAGTGGGTTAATATCAGCACTTTCATATATATATATATATTCATCGCCTTGCCTTCTCTCTATTCAACGATTAATCCACTTACCTTTCTCTCTAAACAATACCTCATTCACTTTAATATTTTTGTCAGTAGAAAAATCAGTTCAATTTTGATAATGGGATCTAAATGCAGCAACCATTTTGGCTGAAAATTGTATCTACCGCAGGCATTTATGTCTAGAGAATTCTTGGATTTAATTAGAACAAATTATGTCTTAAAAACCACACCATATTGGATATTTTACGTCGAGTTCTGCAGCAAAGATAACAACAGCAAAATTATATTTCTAGATCATCGAAACATATTGCTACATATGGTGATTTTCCAAAATTTGAAAATCCTATATTATATGGGATTAAGGGATTGAGATTAGTAATATGGGATATTTCTGTTGGTTCTTGAGATATATATGTATGAATGTTTATTATTTGTTGTGTACTCCTAACATTATATATATAGATGAAAGTTCAAAGAATTTATGTGCCTTATTTCGGTTATCATATAGGAAAGATGGCTTCCTCAAAAGAGAGAGGCATTGCCTCCCCTCAACATCGGTAAGTCCTCAATGGCAAGGCCTCAAAGGATTGAGAGAAGAGACTATTATGGCCTCAAAGGATTGAGAGAATAGAGCTTTTTATAGAAGAGATCTTACTATGAAGAGTCTTCCTTTGAGAGAAAAGAGCTTCCTATGAATAGAAACACCACGAATGTGGCTCCTGTAGATTGAGAGAAGAGAGCTTTCTATGAAGAGGATATGCTTCCTATAGAATGAGAGAAGAGAGCTTCATATGAAGAGAAACACCACGGAAGTGCCAAAGCCACCCTCGGATGTGCCAAGGCCTCCTTTTGAGAGAAGAGAGCTAAGTTTCTATGGAGAGAAACATCACAGATGTGCCAAGGCCTCCCTTTGAGCGAAGAGGGCATTGGCAAGGCCTCCTTTTGAGAGAATAGAGCTTCCTATGAAGAGAAAGACCTTCATTTGAAAGGCCTCCCTTTGAGAGAAGAGAGATTTTGATGAAGAAAAACACCATGGATGTTCCTTCTGTAGATTGAGAACAGAGAGAAGAGAGTTTTTTATGGAGAAACTGTAGAAACGAAAAACAATCCACGAAAACTAAAAAGAAAAAACAAACACAAAAGAAAGAGACCATCAATCACAATGCAATGATATACGTGGTTCGGCAACATGCCTACGTCCACGGGAGATGAGAACTTCTTTACTGGCAATGGAGAATAGGGTTACAAAAAAAGCTCTCTTCCTCACGCCTCTCTGATTACATAGCAGTCTACGTTTTTCCCTTAACCCAAGATAAACCCCCAATCGCAACAATATATATCAAGTTTCAGATAAATGGTACAAATTACCAAAATACCTTTGTACGGATATATATTAAGTCCCAGATATATCAAATCCCATGTACGGATATATCCGAATTTTTTCTCAGGCGCTGCCGCCCTCGAACCCCCACATGGGCTGAGTCTGTCGAGTCAACCTATCAAGACGACTCTTCTAGGCCTCAAGCCCTACGGGCTTTTAATGGCCCTCAAGAGTCATCGTTTTTACTCCACCTTGACAAATCTATTTCCTCAGAATACAAGACATCAATCCTCAACAAATTTGCTTTTAGAATAGGGACGTCACAATTACTTACAACCATATGATGTAAAATATGATAGCTTAAGTGTGTCACAAAGTTCGAAAACTTTTTTTTTTTTATTTGAACTTTGAGCATGGTCAATAAAATAAATGCAGCCACCCAATTTCACATCCAATGGTCAAGACTTATTGTAACCACCTTGTAGAAAAAGTAAATGGTCTCATTATATACTTTCCCTTATTTAAAATACAATTATAAATATTTGTTGATACTTTAGTTAGATTTGACTAACTTTTTCAATCATAGTGTAGTAAACTATTTCAAAATACAAGACATCAATCCTCAACAGCAACATCACAGATGTGCCTCCTGTAGATTGAGAGGCTGTTTATTTTTGTAGAGAAACGGTTCCCATATGAATTGAGAGGCTGGAGAGCAGTTTCAATATGAAGATTTTGGGTAGTTTCCCCCTGAGAGGATAGTTTTGAAGTGGTTTCTATATGAAGATTTTGGGTGATTTCCACTTTTTGGTGTAGATGTTGGGCGGTTTCCCTTTTTTGGTGTCAAGGCTCTCCTCTTAGACAGTGGAATAAAGATGGTCAGTGGAATAGAGATGAGAGGTCGACGATGGTGTCAATTGGGAGACTCGGTCTAAAAGGGTTTACTCGACAACGTTTTGTTGAGGGTTATAGAGGTAAACATACTTCAATTATAGAGGTTACTCTATGTCTCAAAATCTTTAACGTAACTTTCGTTGGTATGGTGGATTTCAATTTGTCAAGCTCGTAGATGTAGCCCTCTTAGGGTGAACCTATGGTGTGTTTTTCATGCTTTATTTATCGTATTATGTCTTCCATGCTTTGTTTCTCTCTCTTATTCCTATTTTGTTTCTAGCTGGACAAGTACACGATCATGATGGGATTCAACTTTTGAGATTCTGCATCTAAGAAGGTTCTTAAATCCTAATACATATGATTTAAATCAAGTTTAGAGCTGAAATTATTCTTGGATCATTTGATTAATCAATCAAGAAACTTATTGATCAATTTTATGACCAAATTCAAATCAAATAACTATTTGGTTTTGATATGGAAAGACAGCTGTTTATGGCCCTAACTCAGCGAGTCTCAAGGATCACTTTTGGGAGGAACTTGAACTGCACTTGGTGCATCGTGGGTTCCTAATACATATGCCGAAAAGGTTTTTATATTGGTCACAACCCTATACTGGAGCCTGTAAGCTACACCTCAAAATTCAGTATAAAAGAGTGATTCGAAGTTGGAAAATCTTTCAATTGACCATCTCGACTTTAAAATGTATGGATATAAAGAAAAAAATTGAAGTCCTAAAAATAGTGCTCTTCTAAATAGTTATTTGGACAGTCTATTTTTAATATTTTCGAGTGTTTATAGAATTGCTCCATCTCTACCATTTTTGAATTTTAAATTTTAGGATAAAATATAACTTTTTAAGCCACCATAAGATTTCTAACACTATAATTATATATTCTTACAAATTTAGAGGTGTGCCTTACTTTTGTAGTATAAGTTAGGCACCTTATGCAAACCTGACCTTCACTTTTATATATATAACATTTGGACCATTAGTTTCTATTGTTTTTAGATGGAACACCTACTTGCATCTATCTTTAAGATGGATGCTTTACACTTTTTGAACCGCATATTTAGAAGTGCGGTCCAGCCCGCATAAAACAATTTTCCTCATAAATATAGCTAAAAAGTATCCTAGGGGTAGAAGGAAAAAATAAAATAAAATTGGGTAATAGGTGATGGACACTTTTCAATAGGGGGTACTAGGAGAAAAACATCCAAACTTGAGGGATTTAGTAATGTTCTTGGTTTTATGCTGCTACATATGCAGGCCTCTTAATAAATCTAGTTTTTAGATGGATTTTAAAACTTAAGTTTTAAGTACATATAATCTGTAACATGGAGATCATGAATATGAAAAAATAAATCAATTGTAAAAACTAGAAATAATAATTCCAATAAGAAAACATTTGAACCGTTGGTTTTCATTGTTTTTAGATGGAGCACCTACTTGCATCCATCTTTTTTAAATGGAGGCTTTACACTTTCTTGGCCGCATATGTAGAAATGCGGTCCATCCCGTATGAAACAATTTTCTTTTAGTAATTCTCCCCAATTGCATTATGCAAGCTGATCAAAAGACACTTCTTTAGTCTAGTTGGCCACAATGAGAGCTATGCGTACGACACTTCAATAGGAGTGAATATAAAAAGAAAAGCTCTTAGTGTGGGCAGATCAAAAAGTCAACTTTTGAATCGCTCAAAGACATCAATTTTATATTTAGGTAGTTTGAAAGTTTACATGTTTCGAATAATCCGAATATTACAATAATTATTTGTTTTGAAAAGATCAGAATTTCTAACAGGGGTAAAATGAGAATAGGAAAACTCAAGGAAGTAGGTTCTCAATAACATAACCTAAATATAGACTATGTAGCAATACTGCATCTTTTCTAAAGTCAGTATGTAATATTTTTTACTTTTTGGAGTACCAGGGGTAAAAGGGTTCAGTAGTTCAACAATAGGCATCGAACTTAAAAATGTAGCACTGCTTTACATCAAGTACTAACATCTCAAGCTCAAATCGGAGTGCTATCATTCATCATTGGAAGATTGTGCGGCAGTGTCGCATGGGGACGAGACCATTTCCCATTTGTGCATAAAATAAAAGCAATTGGTAAACCTGGTGGAACTTGTTCGAGTTTCACAATGTGCCAAATGAACTCATTTTATAGAAGGGGCTGAGGTCATGGTGGTAGGAGCTACACCGTAGTCACTGCATTGTGGTTCTCATTTCCATCAATAACACCACCCTATTAACAAGTTTAAAAAGTTAACTTCTAGTCTATTTGAAAAAATGTGTAGGTCCGTCTTCTCCACTGAATTACCCAAACACCTGCCTGATTATTTTGGGGGCAATGGCTTTGCACCTTTCCACCATTTATCATTTCCACCATTTATCAAGACACTGAAGATGGGACTTGTTCCTCATTTGCTTTTATCCAGTTTAGCTTTTTTTTATTCTCAATTTGCTTTTTTTTATTCTCAATTTGCTTTTCCTTTCTTTCTCTCTCTCTTTCCCTTTTTCTTTTTCTTTTTTGAGACTTCATGGTGGCTCTTTGCTTCTGCTTC
Organism: Amborella trichopoda; assembly: GCF_054954075.1. Taxonomy (NCBI): domain Eukaryota; kingdom Viridiplantae; phylum Streptophyta; class Magnoliopsida; order Amborellales; family Amborellaceae; genus Amborella; species Amborella trichopoda. The sequence continues at coordinate 2,667,487 of NC_142340.1, forward strand.
ACAGTGGCTCTTCTTCTCCTCTCCATCTTTAGATATCTGCCAATATTAACGTGTATATATATACATAGAGAGAGGTCCTTTCAATTCGTATTAACAGGTAGAGATAGAGAGAGATCCCTTGCAATTCTTCCTTGGAACAATGGACCTGAGGTTATATGAGGTCTGTGAGACCGGCAATTTCACGGCCTTCCAAGGATTGATTGAGGAAGACAAGTTCATCTTACGCGAAGTTATGCCTTTGTCTGGTGACACCTGCCTCCATGTAACCGCAAGGTTTGGGCATGCTACGATCGCTGGAGAGATCCTCAATCTCAGGCCAGATATGGCACACGCAGTAAACCACGAAGGTCTCACCCCCATGCACCTAGCTGCAGCCAATGGGTGCAGAGAAGTTTACGAATTGCTTCTTAGGACCAATCCCGGCAAGCTTTGCTTCCTTAGGGACAGAGATGGAAGGACCCCCGTCCATTATGTAGCCATGAATGGGGACTACTCAATGTTCTCAAGCGCAATGGTTCTTTGTCCCCAATCTACCACAAGTTTAACTGATAAGGGTGAGACAGTTTTGCTTCTATGTGCAAAATACAATAAATTTGAGTTCCTGAACGTCTTGATCTCATTCCCCCAAGATAAGGAGTCTGTGATTGATCTAATTCATGTACCAGATAACCATGGGAACACTCTCATTCACTTGGCCAAAGTGGCCGGACAACATGCGGTGAGTGGTCACTTCCTCTACTTAGTTTTATGAGAGAAAATTTCTATAATGGGAGTAATTACATTCTTCACTTGCATTACTTGTCTGGTATTAGAAAATTGCCTGTATTGTTTTTTTTTCCCATTGTGAAGCTTATGTATATACCCCTCGAGCCGTATTTTTTAGGCGTGGCCGCCCTCAGCACTTCTTAGAACATATGATTAAATTACTATTTATTTTTGCAGCCATCCCTACAAAAAAATAGTTAACTTTATTGTGGATGAAAATAGCCCCAATGTATAAAACAACAGTGGTTTCGACTCCTTCACTTTCTCCCTTAAGGCTTTCAAAGTTCTAGAGAGATTCTCTCTAAAACTTAAAATAAAACTTGAAATTTTAGATAGTTTATTTATTGACAATTTTTCAAATAGTTTCTCTATTTAAAACCTTGAAATTTCGAATTCTTAAAGAGAGAATCATTGGTACACGGGGGATTTTTTTTTGCAGTAAAAGGTACTCAATTGCTGGGGGGTGGCTACAAAAATAACTAATTATTGGGTTATTTGTTGTGATTTAAAAAGTGATGAGGAAATGCCAAGAAATTACTGCCAAGGGGGAATACATAGTTTTCTCTTTATCTTTCATATTGGAAGTTGGATTCAAGCGTTGGTCCTTGTATTGCAGCCCTGGACACTAAAACCCACTTGAACAACAATTCCAATATCTAGCTATTCTCACAAGGAAAATCTAGGGGTGTCAAAGAGCTCAACCAAGTTGAGCTTGCGAATGTTCAATCTTGACTTGGATGGGTAGAGGTCCTGATTGACATTAGACATGAGTATGAACTATTTGGCTTGAGCAATACTTGATTATCTTATTTTTTTTGGTAAGTAAGTGGGGAGAAGGTCCCTACATGTTTTTCATTAAATAATAATAAAAAGAGATAGCATCTCATAAATTTACAACTCTTGAGGCAATTGTGCAATATCATGGAGTAAAGAAAAGGAAATACAATTAGGCGGTTTGGTACACCATATGGTAGCGTCTCAAAAAAACTATGGCCTTTTTAACGAGTGTGTCGCAGTCTTACTTGATGGCAAGATCCACTCCAACATGCAAAGCATGAAATTCAACATAATTATTTGATGCAACTCCAAGAAGTTATGTAAATGTAGCAACAAAGGAACCATCTTCACCTCTAATGATCCCACCTCCACCTGCCCTTCTTGGGTTCTGCAGAGAAGCTCTATCAAAGTTATATATATACATTGAGATGGATAGTTATGTAGGGATAAGGAACCTATGGTAGAAATAAAATTCAAGACACTATATTGTGACAATCTACCACGTTGACCACCTAGCCGTGGGCCCAGTCATAGGTAAACTTGTATTGGGCTTGGCTTGACCTCTTTGATTAGACAAGAACTTAAATGAGTCGAGCCAAAGCAAGGTAAGCTCAAACCCATTCATTAGGCGCGCCGACCACAATGCCATGAAAAAAAAGGGTATTCTCAGTCAAAGCAAATAACTTGTAAGAGTTTGAATTACATTAAACATTTTTACATCGTGTGTATGCTACCACATCGTGTAAATGTGCTCAAAGCTCATGACGCATCAAGCTCAATTTGTACAACGTGTAGGGACCCATCCCTACTGAACTTGCCAAAAAACAAAAAGAAAATAAAGACAAAGTTTTAGTGTTGAAAGGCAATATTGTGCTCAAGTGATTTGAAATTTGAGTTCTAATTTTTGGAGGGGCAATTGAGTCCATTACCTCTATAAAACGCCCATGCAAAGGACTTGTTCGCTGGCTCAGAATTAAAAAAAACAAGGGCCTGGGCCACAACATACATCATGTAATCCGAGGGCAACCAAAGGCTAGCACTAGGCAAGGCTTGTGCCAAGCCATGACTAGTTCGGCCCGGTCCAGCTAGCCCTTCTTTCTTCAGTTTTTCTTTTATTTTTATTTGATTCTATTTGGCCAGGGCCCTTTTGGCTGGGTGCCGAGCCTGTACAGGGCCTCTTTGCCCAGGTCTGGGTCGGGCCTAAGCCAGCCCTATGTGGACAAGGGGAGGCTAGAGCCAGGACCCAGACCCAGACCCAGCCTGCTGCTGGCCCTAAGGTGGAGGTAGGGATAAATGGGGGGCTAAGATCTCAATGTCCATGGTCTGCAGAAAAAAATCACACACAATAATTGTTTGTGAGCAGCCCTAATCCCCACACCAAATTTGCAGCTCGTAACGTATATGGAAAGCCGAGCAAATACAGAGGACCAAACGCGACCTCCGAACGACCGGTCAGTAGAGGATCTACAAAGCCAATCTCAGAGAAACCAAAATCAGCCTGAAAATAGAGACAAAGCAGAAAAAGATGGCCATTTTCAAGAACAATGGCTTGAAGGCATAAAGAGCTCTAGGGGTACAACTTCAGTGGTTGCTGCGCTAATAGCCACTGCATCCTTCGCTGCGGGAATTAGCCCTCCTGGTGGCGTTAACAGTGACGGAGCAGCCGCAGGCACAGCTACTAGGGCACACACCGCAGCTTTTAAGGTGTTTGCAGTCGTTAATGGCCTAGCACTTCTTCTCTCTCTCACCATTCTCATACTTGACATTGTCGTCATACCATACCGCCCTGGACCACTTACGAAGCTAGCAGTCATGACGAGACGTATATTGTGGGCAGCGGTCGCTATGTTATTGGTCGCCTTCATGGCCGCAGCATGGATTGTCATGCCGCATGTGGGAGCCCATGGCTGGGTGGCGTGGTGCCTCATGTCATTGGGGTTGCTCGTATTTTTCTTGCTAGTGTTCTGTTTGATCGCGATGACGCGCTTCCTTTCCGACACAACCATTCCTTCTTGCTCTTCTGACACAAGCGAGCCTTCTGGTTTTGCAGTGGTGGCTGAGCTTAACAGACGGAAAGAGTACAGCGCTACGCAGCTGGCATGATGACATGAAGAACATAGTCGTTGTTGTTGTTTCTTTAATTCTATTTGCAGTTACTACAATTTTATATAAGTTCTTGCGAGGCACTCGTATTGTGCAAACTTCTGTGTTCTGCTCAAGTTTAATTTTTACTCAAATTCCAGACTGTAACATGTTTAGAAGTTTTGTTGAGGTTTCCAAGCCTGATACCTTTTCTTGCCCTCACTCTCAATGGCATTCTTCCGTGGATGTAAGTCACGTTTGTGGCTGAACCGCATTAAATCTTTGTGCTATATGTATTGCTGTGTTGCTTTTCATTCCATGTTATATATATATATATATATGAAAAACCAATTACATTCTTTTTCTTTTAATCAAAACAATCGTACAGAGAGAAAAAGAGAATGAAAAAGTGGGAAAAATAAGACGTCAATACATGCCTGATTCAGAGGGCAGAACAAAAAGGATGTCAATGCGTCTACTTCTCTTCTTCCTTGTGGAGAGACATACATATCTCTCTCTTTGGCGATGGGAGATTACAGAGTAAAGCAGCCGAGAGAGAGGGGAATATAAATAATAAAGATAGTGAGAAGAAGAGAAAAAAGAAGTCCATAAAAGCCTCAATTATACCGGTAGAAGAAAATAAAGTCGCACTAATCCAATGTAAAAAAAACAAAAATTGCTTGGAAAGGCAATATTTTACTTGATATTTCGTTCCTGAACCCGCCACTAGTACAATAACGTGTCGTTCTTGGTTTAAGAGCTAAAAATAAATTTATTTTGTTTTAAATAAAAAATTTCAAGTCATATCAAGCCCACTAACAAGGTGTTCTCCGTTCTGTAAGTTTGGTCCCATGTGCGCAGATCTCCACAACCATGATCACAGACGCATACCCATAGAGAGAGAGGGGAAACTCTATGCAGCCAGTCGAGAGAGAGAGATAAGCCTATGTAAGTCTAGAGAGAAGATAGAGAAAGAGAGAGAAATCTATGCACCTATCCTAACCCTAAAGAGAGAGAGGTCTATGCAGTCAAGAAATAGTCTATATATTCATATGGTACGAAGTTGATATTGAGAGAGAGAAGAGAGAGATGGATCGGAGGTTTTATGAGGCCTGCGGAGCAGGAAACCTTGATGCCTTCCAAGAACTAGTGAGAGAAGACGAACTCATACTCAATGGATACAGAAAAATTATAATTGTCGTGAGTGTTTTGTGATTGGAAGGTTCATTTTTTCTCTGATACCACATATACTATTGTTTATTAGAAACAGAAACATGATTATTCAAATAAGAAAAGAAAGAGGCATCACGACTTGGGTTCTTAAACTTCAAGGCAAACAGATGACCAATTCTATGCCCCTTTCCTTTCACTATCCTATTGCATTGGTTATGTATTATACAACCATCACAAGAAAATTGAACATTGTGACCATCATTAAAAAGTTGGCCCACATAAATTAGATTAGCAGTTAATTTAGGAACTAAGAAAAGATTAGGTAAAAACAAAGGTGCACTAGGGAAGACATAGAATGAGAGATAATCAATATCAATAATATCCAATTTCTCCCCATTAGCTGTGAAAATTTGATTAGTATCATAGTATGGTTTAGTAGATGATGGACTTATATGCACTACAGTCATATGATTAGAAGCACCTTAGTCAATAAACCAAATGGGATTCACAGTAGGGGATATGAGAGAGTCCTTACCAGATAAGCTCACAGTAGAGAAAGTAGAAGAGATAGCTGTGGATATTGAGTTTTGTACCAATTACCAAATATCATTTGACATAGATGTTGTCAAGGACCCTATCATTTGGGATTTGAATAGTATTTGTTGGATAGATCTCTCACTTTGAATCTACCATTAATCCCTTTGAAATATACCCAAAAAATTTGCAATAAATACAAAAAAAAAAAAAAAAATCTTCTTATAATAGGATGCTATATGACCATACGTTTTAGATGCATAACGTTGCAGTGAAGATGCAACCTTTTATGTTGTCGTTCCTCTGGCCCGTTGGGCCACAAAGATAGACTCTATGTCATTTCCCTCAATAGTGGTCTATGTTCTAATTCTTGTCTCATCACGAAGTAACTCACCTAGAATAGCATCTATGTTAGGTAATGTTTCGCGATTCAAAATATTGGCTCGAATGACCTCATATTCTAACAACCTTGACTATTATGGTTATGAATAAATAAGGATTTCAAGCCCTAAAACATTGTATATTGTGACTGATTATCAAGATCATCCATTTTTAAGTGTTTACAGATCTACAAGATCTATATCAATTTTTGAGCTGCAAACTTCCCATTAGCTGTGACGTTTCTTCAGTTTCTATAACTGATCATTGTGAAGTTTCTCCATTTTTGTGACTGATTATCCAGTTTCCTCCCATTAGCTGTGAAAATTTATTATAGTATGGGATTCACAGTAGGGGATAGGAGAGAGTCCTTACCAGATAAGCTCACAGTAGAGAAAGTGGAAGAGATAGCTGTGGACATTGAGTTTTGTACCAACTGCCAAATATCATTTAACATAGATGTTGTCTAGGACCCTATCGTTAGGGATGTGAATAGTAGTTGTTAGATGGATCTCTCACTTTGTATCTACCATTAATCCCTTTGAAACATCATTAACAGCTTAGTATGCCATGTAAAAAGGTTTTTTTTGGTTGTCTCAGCATTCCAATAAAATATGCTCAGAACATTTGCAATAATTACAAAAAAAATAAATAAAAAATAAAAAATCTTCTTATAATAGGATGATATATGACCATAGGTTTTAGATGCATAACATTTAAGTGAAGATGAAAACTTTTATGATGTCGTTCCTCTGGCCAGTTGGCCACAAAGATAGACTCTATATCATTTTCCTCAAAGGTGGTCTGTGTTCTAATTCTTGTCTCCTCACGAAGTAACTCACCTAGAATAGCATCTATCTTAGGTAATGTTTCGCGATTCAAAATATTGGCTCAAATGACCTCATATTCTAGCAACCTTGATTATTATGGTTGTGAATAAATAATGATTTCAAGCCCTAAACCATTGTATATTGCGACTGATTATCAAGATCTTCCATTTCAGGTCTACAAGATCTATATCAATTTTTGAGCTGCAAACTTCACGGCCAGTGTTGGAAATTGATTTTAGGGGCATCTAATAACCAAAGTACTTTTGAAACGAGGATTCAAGGTGAGTATTGTTTTGTATTTTTTTCTCATAAAGCCAGGGTATAGAGACTGAATCCCAGTGAAAATCAAAAGAATTGAGCTTCACTAGTTCCCATCCAAACTACAAAATTTGGAAATGCCCAAACCCCATCTACTAAGCATACAAAGATGGCCTCATTAGCAAACCTCTAACTTCCATTTTTATTTTTGATTGCTATATAAGTTATGTTTGTTTCTAATCTATGGAGAAGTACCATGTGGAGCTCACATGCCTCTCATTTTGACACGCCCTGAAAAAGCCGTAGGGGCCCATCTTCCATACCGAATTACCCAAAACAAAAAAAAAGAAAAAGAAAATTGCTAGCCAATGAACCTTTCTTAAGTCGAACTGAATATTAAAAAAGGAAGATGATTTTCGAATAAAGATATATTTAAAAGCTCTTTTAAGAGAAAATACGATAACAAAATTAAAAATGGACAAGAATGAGCAACAGTAATTAAAACATGATCAATAAATCGAACAAGATAACAACAGTAGTGCACAAAGACCAAGAAAATGTAAAATACTCAAAAGTCACCATGAACACAAGCGATAAGTGGAAGAGGCATTTCACTGAGTCCTATACCTGTACATTGATCGGTGGTCCAAATCACACTATTGATAAAATTTAATGATGATAGATCGAGTATAGGTCCTCCTACTACAGCGATCTACTTGATCATGATGGTGGCCATGGCTATGATGTGATTATCACTGTCTTATTCATGGTGTGACGGTGATGGAGGAGAGTAGGTTCCTCTCAGCAGCAATCGTAAAAAACATTACTTATTTTTTTGAAGTTAAAACATAGGAGAATAAATACGGTCCAGAATTCTGTCCGTCCATTCTGATCTTATGTGTTCCATGTACAGAGATTTGAGTGCTCGCCACCGCATTATCTGGTGTAGTAAGCACAAGTACCACGAAAGCCGTAAACGAAAACAACCACAAGATCAACAGGCCCGTCCCATGCACAAGAGTTTGCCCGAATAAGAAGCCCAACAACATGGTGAAAATGGCCCCGGAAAGTATGATCCTCGCCTGTTCTAGCAGTTTTATTGCATGCCCTGGATCAACGGGCATCAAGCCGATGATGATGAGCTTAACGAACACAGAGAATGCGAGAGCCAAAGAGTTGCACAGACTCGACCAGGATGGGGGTGGGGTGCCAACTAAGTTGTCGTCTGTGTAGGAACCTCCAGGAGGTCTGAGCCCCACTTTTAAGGCCACCGTGGCTATCAATGCGGCAACCACTGCAATGGTATTCCTAGAAGCCTTCTCAGACTCGACAGTTTCACTTGCGGGCCTACTTCTCTCAGTTCCACCAACAACTGCACATTTAAGAGCATGCTCTATGGCTTAAGATCTTTTGAACTATAAGCATTTAATATTTTGTGGAGAGCGAAGAAGCCGGTTTCTTGAATGAAGAGCAAATCAGCAATGCTGTTAAATTGGTGACCTAAGTACCGAGGGGTTGGGCTGGCCGAATGCGACCGGTTCCTTGGTCATCTAAGAAAGTTAAATAATTAATAAAAATTGTAAAATAATAAGGAATTTGGTTAAAATAGTGGAAATTAGGGAAAAAAAAAGAAGAAAAAGGTATTAGAAACAAATAAAACTCTTCAAGCCATTAACAATACAATAACTCAAATTTGTAAACAAGACACAAGACAAAAAACTCATTACAAAACTTTTAAAAGCATTAGGTATGGACCTCAATAAAAAATAATTTTTCATTCTCTTATTTTTAGGAAAAATGCAAAAAATAAAAATCAAATTAAAAAAGTTAAAATAAAATTTAATAACAAAAAGTATATTTCTATTCTCTTTCTATATCGATGCTTTTTTTTATTATTATCTATTTCTTAATGGAAGTAGTTTCTATAAAGCTTAGGTTTTATGAAAACAAAATAAAACGTCATCTTCAATCCTCATCCGGGAAGCTCATTAGGCAAATCTTTCGACAATGGCACTAAAATCAATTTCAGGGAGAATCAATTTCAGGGAGCACTGACTATGAAATTTTAAGCTAAAAAAATGTATAGACCTTGCATATACGTAACCCTCATTTTTTAGGGAAAAATAAATGGTCTAGATATTGCTTTACAATATACACTATTTTTAGGGCTTGAAATCCTAATTCATTTTCACAATCATATTGATAAAAGCCGAGATGGCCGACTGGAAGGTTTTCCCAACTCAAAAACTACAATTCTCAGTACGTTTTGAGGTGAGGCTTTACTTATTAGAAAATTGTTTCATGCGGGCTGGTCTGCATTTCACACATGCCGTCGAAAAAGTGTAAAGCAATCATCTTAAAGATGGATGAAACTAGGTGCTCCATCTAAAAACAATGGAAACTAACGATCCAAATGTTTTCTTGCTAGAATTATTATTTTTAGTTTTAAAAATTTATTTTATTATTCATATTAATGATCTTCATGTTAGAGATTACATGCCCTAAAAAATTAAGTCTTAAAATCCGTCTCAAAAATAGATTTATTAAGAGGCCTGCATTTCTACATATGCGGGCTTGGCCGCATAAAAAACGGGTCCTTACTTATTTTGATATGTCTACAGTCCTACTAAACCATTCTCCATTTTTAATATATAAACTTTCCAAGTGAAATTGAAAATAAAAAGTGGAAAAGAACAAATATATCCACACACACAGGTATTTACTACTTCATTTCTTTTTTGCTACAAAATCCGCTGCAAGTTAATTAGATTTTTAAATTCTATATTATTTTATTTTTAATATTTCTAAATTTAGAATAGAATACTACATAAGTATAAAATGATAGAATGTATATACATTCTGTTTTTTAGAAATATTCTAGTTTTAAATATTTTCAATTTCGAACTGAAATTGTGATGTAGCCACGGCCCTAGTAACTGGGCCAAAGAAGGCTCGCAGAACCCAAGAGGGAAAAAAAGGGTAATGTCGTAACAAAAAAAATTTATTAGGGTTATTTATTAAGATTATTTTAATTATTCTTTTTTTTAGGGAGTGCGCAGGGATAATTAGCAGGGTGACTTTACAGTTTATATTGTGCTTATCTTGTATCTATTGAGTTAGTTTGAGGGATATAATTAGGATAAGGGTAAATTTAGAAGAGAGTTTATCTTTATCAACAATAACCAACTTGGGAGGTCTTTTTTTCGGTAAAATATCAGAAGGAAAACGTGCCTATCTAGAAGCCCATGGATATGAGAGAGAGAAAATAGGGAGAGAGAAGCTTTTTATTAGTTATCTTATTTTAGTCTTTTTAAAGGGACATCTCCTTTCATTGTAAATCAGTCTATGAATTGAATAAAAATTGGTCTCTTGAAATATATTGTTTTGGGGGTGGATTCCCTTGTAGACCTCTGAGAGAGGGTATTTTTCTCTTAACCTTCCTTCTTTATATTATCAATTTTCTGGTTTTATTCTCTCCCTGCATCAATTGGTATCAGAACCAGGTTCTGATGGCTTCACAAGAGACATCCATCGATAGATTAAAGGTATTGACTAAGATTAGTTCAAACCCTAGCAGAGAGAGTAGACCAATTCATGTTTGTAGCTGCAAAATTCGATGAGCTTGCATAAAGGTTCACTCAGCTTCTAGATGGAAGGAATCCGGAGACTGGCGTTGGAACTCAAGGCAACAGAGATGAAAGAAGTAGGCATCTTGTTCCTAACCAACCTCGGGTGGATCCAGTTAATAACGAATTCAATGACCGAATTCTTCAGTTGTTGGAAAGAGAAAGAGAACCTAGAATAAAAATTGATATTTCAAAGTTCCATGGTCGATTGCATGCAGATGATTTTCTTGATTGGCTAAATAAAGTAGAGAAAGTATATGAGTACAAAGATATAGTAGATCACAAAAAAGTAAAATTAGTAGCCACAAAATTTTCTGGCCATGCATTAGTTTGGTGGGATGATTTGCAACAGGATCATCTTCGACAAGGCAAGGAAAAGATTAATTCGTGGGAAAAGATGAAGACGAAGATGCGTCCAGAATTTTTACCAGTAAATTATGCCCGAACTTTGTACCAAATGTGTCAAAACCTCAAGCAAGGTAAAAAGTCTGTAAGTGACTATACTGAAGAGCTCTATATTTTGTTATCTAGGGAAAATTTACAAGAGTATGAAGATCAAAAAATAAGTCGTTACTTAAATGGGCTAAATCAAGGCATTCAGAATGAATTGGCCTTCAAAGATGTCTATAAGATATCTGATGCCCATACTTTGGCCCTCAAAGTAAAGGAAATAATCAATCTGGGCCTTAGGAGAAATAGCTCAGTGACAAGAGACTTTACTTCAATACAGGGGGCAGCAAGCTTTAACCTTTAGAAGACCACTTATAGGGCGTGGAAACCAAACTTCTCAGAATTTTCCAACGAAGCCAAACCCTAATATGGGGAGAGGTGGTGTTGGGAGAGGGTTGGGAGCACTTAAAACACTTCGAGATAATACACAAATAGTGTGTTTCAAGTGCCAACAGCCTGGACATATGGCATTCAATTGCCCCTCACGTCAACCCCTTATCAAAGTTAATTTGGCTAAAGAAAATTATGAAGAAGAAGTTGATGAAGGATACACCTGTGAAGGCCAAGGTGATATTGAGACGAGCCATTCTTATGAAGAGGCTGGGCCTTTCAAAGGTGAAGTTGAGGAATAGTATGGAGATGAAGAGGGTGAAGTAGTCTTAGATGTCCAGCGAACTATGTTATCAACCTCAACACTTAATGAGGATGAGAAGTGGCTACGACATAATAATTTTCGAACAATTTGCACATCGGGAGGCAAGTTATGCACAATACTAATTGATGGTAGGAGCAGTGAAAACATTGTATCTAAAGAGATGGTGGCTAAACTTCAATTAAAGGAATATAAACACCCACGCTCATAATACATCCAGTGGTTTAAGAAAAGAGGTGAGGTACCAGTTCTTACTCATTGTTTAATCTCTTTTTCCATTGGTGCTAATTACAAAGATAAAGTGTGGTGTGATGTAACACCTATGGATGCATGCCACATATTACTTGGTAGACCATGGCTTTATAATCATGATATGGTGCATAAAATTAAGCCAAACACTTATTCTTTTGTTAAAGATGGTATTAATATAATACTCCACCCTATGAAGCAACTTCCTACACCCAAATTCACTAAAGAGGAGGATTCAAAATTGCTTAATGTTCAAAAATTAAAACGGGACAGCAAGGATATGGATGTGATTTATGTATTGGTTGTAAAATAAAATTATACACTGACTGCAATTCTTAGGTCTCTTGAACCTCTACTTGATAAGTATAAAGATTTGATGCTTGAAGAATTACCTGATGGTCTTCCTCCAATGAGAAATATTCAGCATCACATTGACTTGGTGCCCGGATCTAGCCTTCCAAATTTGGCCCATTATCGAATGAGCCCCATAGAACATGAGGAGTTGCACAGATAAGTTGTTGCGTTGCTTAAGAAGGGATTGCTTCGAGAAAGCATATCACCATGTGTCGTCATTGCATTACTGACTCCAAAAAGAGATGGGTCATGGAGGATGTACGTGGACAGTCAGGCAATCAATAAAATCACAATCAAGTACCGATTTTCCATACCTAGGCTCGATGATATGTTAGATATGCTTAATGGAGCCAAGGTTTTCCCAAAGATTGATTTAAGGAGTGGGTGCCATCAAATCCGGATTCGACCTGAAGATAAATGGAAACCGCATTCAAAACTCGAGATGGACTATATGAGTGGTTTGTGTTGCCATTCAGCTTTTCTAATGCACCAAGTACATTCATGCGTCTAATGACTGAGGTATTTCGTCCTTTTATTGGTAAATTTGTTGTGGTTTATTTTGATGATATATTGGTTTTTAGCACTAACTCACATGATCATCTTATCCAATTGGAACAAGTTTTTGATGTGCTAAGAAAAAAATCATCTATTGTGAATTTGAAAAAATGCTCATTTATGACAAATAATGTCATCTTTATGGGATATGTTGTTTCATCTGAGGGAATTAAGGTGGATCAAGAAAAAGTAAAAGTCATAGCTAAGTGGCCGATGCCAAAGTCACTCACTAAGGTGCGTTCTTTTCATGGCCTAGCGACCTTTTATCATCGATTTAACAGAAATTTCAGCACTTTAATAGCATTAGTGACTGATTGTATGAGGGCTGGAAAGTTTTCATGGAATCCCGTTGCTGAAAAGAGCTTCACTCTAATTAACCAATAGATGATGCAAGCATCAGTATTTGCCTTACCAGATTTTTCTAAGGTGTTTGAGATTGAAACTGATGCATCAAATGTTGGCATATAGAGGCAGTTCTAAGTCAAGAGGGAACACCAATGGCCTTCTTTAGTGAGAAATTGAATGATGCAAGTAAGAAGTATTCAGTTTATGACCTCAAGTTTTATGCAGTGGTGCAAGCCTTATGCTACTGGAGGCACAACCTGATTCATAGAGAGTTTGTTCTATACTCAGATCATGAAGCACTCCGGTATTTGAGTTCCCATAAAAAGTTGAATGTGCGACATGCTAAGTGGGTGGCCATCTTTCAAGAATACACATTCCTATTAAAGCACAAGGTTGAAACCAAAAATAAGGCAGCTAATACTTTAAGTAGAAGGGTAGTGTTGCTTAGAACTTTATTTATGGAAGTGTTGGGGTTTGAGTGATAAAAGATCAATATCAAGTTGATCCAATTTTCAACAAGGTCCTTGAAAGATGTGTTGATGGGCAAGACCCTATGGGTGAGTATCTCGTGCATGATGGTTATTTATTTAAAGATGTGCGGTTATGTGTACCTGATTGCTCCCTAAGAGAGAAGATAATGATGGAGCTTTATGGTGAGGGCTTGGGTGGACACTTTGGGAATGATAAAACTATGGCTATGGTTGGAGAAGAATATTTTTGGCCACATATACGATGAGATGTTGATCGATTTGTGACCCATTGTCGAACTTGCCAAGTATCTAAAGGTCACACACAAAATACAGGTCTTTATACTCCTCTTCATGTTCCAAATGCCCCATGGGTTGATATTTCTATAGGTTTCGTAATTGGACTTCGACGTACCACATGAGGTATGGACTCTATTTTTGTTGTGGTTGATCGATTTTCCAAAATGGCACATTTTACTCCTTGTAGAAGAACTATGGATGCTACACATATCGCGAATCTCTTTTTCAAAGATATTGTAAGGCTACATGGTGCTCCTAAGTCTATTATATCTAACAGGGATACAAATTTTTTTAAGTCATTTTTTGGTGCTCCTAAGTCTATCAATGGAGCAACCACCGCAACGGTATTCCTAGAAGCCTGCTCAGATTCGCTCAGTTCAGTTCATCTTGCGGAGCTACTTCTCTCAGTTTCACCAACAACTGCACATTCAATACCTTTTGTCGAGAGAGAAGTAGCTGGGTTTCTTGAATAAGCAATGCTGATAAATTGGTGACCCAAGTAGTGAGTGGTTAGACTTACTGAATGGGACCGGTTCATTGGTCACACTAGTCTAAAAAATTATATAATTAATAGAAATTGTAAAATAATGAGGAATTTGGAATAAATAATAAAAATTACAAATAAATAAAATAGAAACAAATATAACTCTTCAAGCCATTAATAATACAATAACTTGAATTTGTAGACAAGAAACATGACAAAAACTCACGACTTCATAACTATAATGTACAGTGAGTTTTAAGGTGGGGCTTTACTTATTATGATAGGTCTACAGACCTACTAGATTATTTTCCATATTTAATGTTTGAACTTTCCAAGTGAAATTCAAAATAGAAAGTAAAAAAAAATATTTCCCACACACACAAAAATATTTCTCACACACACATATATCTATTACTTTGTTTATTTTTAGCAACAAAAACCCTAGCAAGTAAATTATAGATTTTCACTTCTATATTATTTTATTTTTTGTTTTTCTAAATTTAGAATAGAATGGAATACCAAACTATGTAAGTATAAAATGAAATAATGATATATATATATATATATATATATATATATATATATATATATATATATATCTATATATATATATATATATATATATATTCTGCCTTTTAGAAATATTCTATTTTTAAAATTTTTCAGTTTTGAACTGAAATTGATTCACCTGAAAGTCAACAAAAAAATGGAAAATTTATTATTGGAAACCTCAAATCAAGAAAAAATCAACAGGTCTAATCTCAAAATCACAATTCCTTGGTTTAAGACCTAAAATCTTTCCAAATTCGAGTGGTCTGAGCTCAAAGTACTGATTTCTTAGATTAAAGCCTTAATACCTGTGGAATCCAAGCCTAAGATCAGAAAGAGAAACGAAAACAAAAATTTGAACTTTCGATTTCATTTAATTGGGGCTTCACTCCAAAAACCTATACTATAGATCTTCTAGAGTACTTGAAAACGATAAAAAATGTGTGTTTTAGAAAAAGCGATAGGAAACAAGGAAGAATAGATGAAAATGGGGGCATCGGGCATAAAATGGAAAAGGGGAAAGATAAAGAAGAAGTGGTTTAAGTTATTGCACAAAAATAAAAATAAAAATAACCAACTTCTCAAAAATTGGGCAAATACCATTTTTGAGCAAAATATTTCTTTCTCACTGAACTGGGCGATCTACGACAAATCCGCAAGCCGCTGATTTGAGCCATCAATGGACGACTGACATGGTGATTCCGATAAGCATGTCTCATATTTTGCCTGAAAAGAATTGGTAAACACTGCCCCTACACATTACTGGCTTAACAAGAGATGCCGATGGCGATGTTTACCTCATTGTCAAAGTAGCTCTTGCAAGGCTCAAGACACTGCTGCCATGGTTATCGCTGTGCTGACCGACTTCGCGTACAAAATCAAATTCCCGGATCAAGTTAACTGTCATTTCTTGGTGGCCATACTTGAGACACAGATGAAGGAAGTTCTCGCCTCGATCGGTGAGGCTCTTGGCTGCGTTGCGACATGACCAGAGGACGAAACAACATGCCCTCATGGCCATGCAATGGACCGGGTTCTGTCCGTCTCGATCTCTTTGGAAGCACGAGTTTTGTGTTTCATTGCTAAGAAGCTCCATCACAATTCCTTGTTGGTTGTTTTCAAACAGCTATGTGCATTGGGCAAAGCTCTTGGTGGTTACTGCAAAAGCCATGTGCGGTCTCAGCTCAACCATCTTCCTTGCTATGTCCACAAGCCCATACCTGGAAACCAAATGAAGTGGTGTCTCAAAAGTAACTGCTACTCGCGTGTCTAGTATCCATTGATTCTGCTAAACCAGTTCGATGAAGGAACCATTCACTCCAGTTTCGCATACATTAATCAACCTTTGGTCCATCTCTCTCTCTCTCTCTGCATTGCGGAGGTGGAGTGTCAATACATAGGATGCAAGATATAATCTTCCTCAAAGTTCCACTCAGCTACTAAATTCATGAAAATTGACGTTTCAACATATCTAAGAAGTAGAATTGACATTAATTCACTGTGTCTTATATTTTAAGATGAAGACTTAGTCAACTATCGTATTTAAAGAGACTAAGACAAACATCATGGAAGGTTTTATCCTTTATGCGCTTCTCTTGAATCCATCATCCAAAACCAAGCCTTGTTGTAGCTAATGTAAATGCAGTTTATACCCATAAACGTCGGCTTCAACTTGCATATTAGCAAGCGGAGTCAAGCTATAAAAAATTCATAGCCCGTATCCCAAAGCAATGTATGATATGAGCTTTACATTATTCAATGCGACTTATGAATGGAGTTTCTTATTTAAGGTGAGATCAATTATATATGCCCACATCATACTTTATAAGTAAGTGTACCTTTAACTTTTTAAATTAAAATTTTAAAAATTATACAAATGGAGCAGAGATATAAACATCTCAAAATCTTGACTAGATTGTCCAAATAATTTGTTATATAATCAATTATTTTTAGAACTTGAAATTTTTTTTTTTTTTTTTTTTTTTTTGTTTTTATATATCATACATCTCGTGGTTAAGATGATCAATTGGAACATTATTTTCAACTCCAAAATATACTTTTGTGCTAGGTATTTTAACTACACTTTACTCCGAGGATATAAGGTTGTAAACTTATATAAACTTTTTCCTTGCAAAAATTATATTCAATACCAAATACAACGGAGTGAGAAATAAAGTGCAAGGCAAGATGAAGTTGGGCTTTGCTTTTTCATTATATGAGCTAGAAATCTTGGCTAAGATAGTAAAGATGAAAATTATGCTTAACCTTGGCCCATTGCGAACCAAGCGGAGCCAACCACACGTAGACTGTCCGTCTCACAAAGTTTGCTCATCTCCTCTACTAAAACGTAAGCTGCAATTCAAAAACTCTTTTTTTTTTTTTTTTGGTTATTCCGTAGGTAAGACAAGGCCCTACCCGTTTTTCTAGGTAGTTTAGCAATTAGATTTTTTAAAATATTAGTAAAGTGGGGTTAGCGGTACCATTTTTCTCGATAGAGTATGAGTTAGATTTTTTAAAGTGATAATAAAATAAGGTTAGCGGTAGGAACAGAAACGTGGTGACTAGGTGTGAGGATGCTACCACCACGAATTCATTCCCTTTCCTAACAATTTAAAAACTTGATACAACATATGTATTTCATTTATCGATCCTACTTGTTTCGTGTTCCTCTATGCATTAACTTGAGAAAGACCTTTGGACACTTTTGGCATTAATTAAAGGGTTCGTCTTGCATAAGGCGTGCTCTTTATACTGTACAAGCAACGAGCACCTCTAAAAATTTATTTGAGGATGTAGTTTTAGTATCAATTATTTTTTGTCTTTTATTACAACAACAATAATGTCATTAATATGAGAATATTAGCATTAATTAGCTCCTACTATTCAAATACATATTATTTTAAAAAACATTTCTCGAACATTATCACAAATCCAAGATATCAAATTTTACATCTTATAGTTATAAGTAATTGTGACTACCTTGTATAAATGGTAAATGTTCATTGTATACAATCCCTTCTTCAAAACTATAAAAGGTGTAATTTGAATAGAAAAAAAAAATATTTATATTCTATCAAAAAAAGAATATCGATGTTAGTCTACGAGGAGAAAAGATTATATTGGCAAATTTTGGGGTCTTAAGTACACTGTTCGATTGGATTTCACCCAAAAAAGTAAATGAGCAGCGTACTCCTACAAGACCATGAAAACGTTTGGTCTCTAACATTGCCCAGATTCGAGGTTACCTTATCATTTATACGGTAGAAGTGGATCGGTGCAACGTGGTGAATTACCAACCACAAGAAGTGGGATGGTGCGACGTGGTGGATTACAAACCACATGAATATAACCCGATCTCGTGCAAGGTGCTAAATTTTTTGAAAGGAAAATTTTGCTCATGGGAACGAATAGTGATACTTGTAGCATACGAACATATGTCGCATATCACCTCGAAATCGACAATGGTAATGCTTTCGTAGGACTAAAACGCTAGATTTTAGTGGGATTTAAGTCGGGTCTAGGTCCAAGTCAATTTGGTTTAGACACCACCTATATATATATATATATATAACTTTTTAATACATATATAAGCAAAGTAAATAGCATTTTTGCCCCATTAACGAACGGAATAGGTCCATTACAGTTTAACGTGATAAATCGACCACCATAGCCTTACCAAGTTTATATATATAAGCAAAGTAAGTAGCATTTTTGCCCTATTAACGAACGTAATAGGTCCATTACAGTTTAACGTGATAAATCGACCACCATGGCCTACAAAGTTTATGGTGGTACCATAATGGACATACTACATCCATGGCAATTGACTTTTCTCCACTCTCTAAAAAAAAATTGGATGGTTGCATATTTTTGCCTTTTATTTATTTATATATATATATATATATATATATATATATTCAAAACAACTTTTTGAATATTTTTCATAAAAAATTTCATTAGATCTTAGACCTAGACCTGACCCGTAACCGAATCTAATCGGGTCCTAGCCTAAGTCAACCCGCACATGACCCAACCAATTGCCACCTCTCCTTTGAACGATATCAATGGACATGACCAAAGCTCTGGTTCGAAAACATACAGTTGAGGTAACATGAAACATACTATTTGCATTGAATAAAAATAAATAAATACTATTTGAATGTTGGCTATATCATGTTGCATTCCAAGTGCAGCCCGTGACCTTTTCCTGTCCGCGACCCTTTTCCACACAAGCAGAGAGAGACCTTCCGCACACAAGGAGAGAGAGAGGGAGAGAGAGAGAGAGAGAGAGGTTTACCTGTTTGAGCCAGATTTCAAATTTTATGTTGATGCCGCACGCGAACAGGAAGGAGAGAGATTTAATGCGTGCAGTTCCTTTGAGCAATGAACCTGAGGCTATACGAGGCCTGCGAAACTGGTAATTTGCCTGCTTTCCGAGAACTAATCAATGAAGATAGGTTCATCTTGCGTGAAGTTATGCCCTGCTCCGGCGACACTCCCTTGCACACAGTTGCGAGATTTGGGCATGCGACCCTCACAAGCGAAATCCTCAAGCTTCGGCCGGACTTGGCTCACTCTATGAACCACCGAGGTCTCCCTCCCATGCATCTGGTCGCAGCGAACATGAGCTTCGAAGTGTTCGATGTGCTTCTCGAGGCCGATCCCGACAAGCTTTTCTTCCTCAGGGACAAAGATGGAAGGACCCCTGTCCACTATGCAGCCATGAGTGGGGACCGCAGTATGTTAACATGCATAATGCGACATTCTCCCACATCTGCTAAAAGTTTGACAGAGGGATGAAACAATTCTTCTTCTATGTGCTAAATATAATCACTTCGACACATTGATATGCCTTCTCAAGGCCCCGGGCACTGAAGACCTTCTCGATCTCATTAACCTACCAGATAACAATGGGAACACTGTTGTGAATTTCGTAGAACGTCACAGAAGGCCTGAGGTAAGTACTCTTGCATAGTCACATAGTACCAAGGCTAGGAAGCAGTCCGAGTCGGCGTGCAAACTCAGCCGAGTCTTTCGATGACTCGGACAAGTCTGTATAAATTATTTTGCTAAAATATAGGATTAGGCGGAGTTTGGCATGGTCCTACTCGGACTTGGCACCTTGCTGAGTCCTAGTAACTCATGTGAGTCCATGTGGAGTCACCCGAGTTTTCGAAGACCTTTTAGTACATATTTATTACATAATACATTGCGCAAAATAATCAATGGATTTGACTCATTTTCTAGTAAATCACCCTGACATGCAATGTTTCAAAACCCAGATTGGGGGTGGGGGGTTTTCCAGTAAATGACCCTGTCATGCAATGTTTCAAAACCTAGATTGAGGTGGGGTGGGGATTTTCTTTTAACAACTTGTTTCTCTGTTTCAACTTTGAAGTGATTTATTTTGAAGAGAAGCTTAAAACGGCGCTGTTCTTGTCCTTGCAGTCCCGGCCATGACACAAAGGTAGCAAGCACTCCATTTCATAGAAACAAATCTCTCTTGTGTCTGCTTCTTTGTCAAATTGCTGACCAAGACAGTCCATCACCAAAGTTTGTCTATCTCGTCTACTTATTTGCTTATATCCAAAGTGGGATGCGAAGAATTGGGCTTAGGCTTGAGTAGTTGGCAGTTAACATTAACAACATTGCATTCTATTCTTGCAAACCCAAAGTGAAGAAAAAAAAAAAAAGGTCAGGGTACTCTCTAGGGTCCCATCCCAAGTCCTACTGTTGCATTTGGGCTAGTCTAAGTTAGACAAGTTGTGTTTAATGAGAAAAAGAGAAAAAGTTATGAAAAAGTTGTGAGACTCAGCCAATTCCAAGTCTTTTCTATTAAAAAATAGCCTTGCTCCTTCACAAGTTTGACACAGGCGAGTCCCAAGTCCGAATGGCTGCCTTTTAAACATTGGAACTGAAACATTTCCTGTCTCGACTCTTTAACATTGCACGAGTTTGAAGTTTTTTCTATCTCAGCTCTTTAACATCGCACGAGTTTGACGTTTTTCCTGTCTTAACTCTTTGTCGTCGTATGAGTTTGACATTTTTCCTATCTCGGCTATTTAACGTCGCACAAGTTTGATTGTTTTCCTGTCTCAAATCTTTAACATTACACGAGCTTGACGTTTTTCTATTGAAACAGGGTGGTTGTGCTTTGGGTCGGACTTTAGTTGGCAGTTTAGGCTCATGTCACCGAGGAGTGTTCTCTCTTTTTTATTTATTTTTTTTGAAATTTTGGAAACTTGGTTGGCGCTTTAGGCTCATGCCACCATTGAACGTTTTTATGTTTTTTAATTGTTTTTGAAATTTTCTGAAAAATTGGTTGGCAGTTCAGGCTCATGCCCTCGATTTTTATTTTATTTTTAAAATTGGTTGGCAGTCTAGGCTTGTGCCACCAAGGAGCGAATTATTCTTTTTTTTTGTTGAAGTTTTTTTTGAAATTTTTATTTTTTTGAAAATTGGTTGACAGACTCATGCCACCAAGGAGCGTTTTATTTTAAAAGTTAATAAAAATGTTTGAAAATGATCATAAAAAACCTTGACAAACCATGTTTGAACCTTGGAAGTCTTCAAAAATTGGGTGGTGAAAGTTTCAGGGAAACGTTTTGCGCAACACTGGCCGTACCGCCCCGGTTTGGGCGATACGGCTGGTGTCGCCTAGGTTTGGGTGACATGGATGGTGTCGCCCACCTAAAAAAAACTCTTTTTTTTTATTACGTGTATTTTGCTGGAAAACGTAAAAATAAAACTTCTGGCAAAAATGTATGGGCGACATTGGTTAGGTCTGGATGATCGGGCGGCACGCGTTTCGGGTTTGGAGGGAAGACTTGGGATGTTTTTTAGATTGCTCTCTTGGGAACCTTGTTAAAAAACGGGGGCAGGTGTTACCAACCGATGATAAAGGAATTTAAGGTGGGTTCGAGACTTACTCAGGCTGACTCACGTGGCCGCCCTCTTAGATCACGAAAAAAGCCCCCCAATAATAAAATTGGTTCGGACTCGTCTCCCTTGGCTTGTATTCTTCTTGTTTTCTACAATCACAATCACACACATATGACAAAGGTTATAAGACAGCTGGGTCAGACCTCACCATTTTTCCTCTTTGATAAACGTACACAACCATGAGCATTCAAAAAGAAAAATAAGAGAAGAAATACGGGGGAGAGAAGAATTCTACTGAGCGAGAGGATTAGAGCGATGACAAGCTAGTGAATAATTGGTCTGATGTGGTAGCAAAATGGGCTCGGTAATTAAGACATGCTCATAGGATTACTAATAAACGTCATTACCAATACCGACTAGCTAGGCACAAAGGTTAGTCTGCAATGGCAATAAAGCGGGCCAAGTAATTCTGGCACAACAACATTACAACTAGATGACCGGACTACCATGAGAGGCTAGCCTCAATCCCTCTTAGTCGAATAGTAGACTGAAGATTATGAAGAAACAATAAAAAGAGAAGGGAACATAAAGAAGGAGGGAGAAGAAAGGAAGAGGAGCATGAAAGACGAGAGAATGAAAGGGATAAGGAAAAAAGATGCAGTCCGCACTAAGTATTGCCGACTGTGTTAAAAAGGAAAAGGGAGAAAACGTAGTCGGCTCTAGGCTTCGCCGACTGTGTTGTATAGAGGAGAAGAGAGAGGAGACACAGTTGATGCTAAGCTTCACCGACTATGACAAAAGAGGGATGAAAAATCTAGTTGGTGCTAAGCTTCGCCAATTGACACAAGAGGAGAGAGAAAATCAACCGATAATGGGCTTCGCCGATTGATAGAAGGGGAGAGATAAAACCAACTGGCGCTAGGTTTCACCGTTTGATAGAGAAGAAAGAGAAAACCAACCGAAGCTAGGCTTTGTAGGTTGTGATAGAAGAGAGAGAGAACCAACCAATTCTAGGCTTCATTAGTCTTGACAGAAGAGAGAGAAAACCACTCGGTGATAGGCTTTGCCAGTTGTGATAAGAGAGAGAACTAACTGGCGCTAGGCTTCACCGGTTGTGAAAGAAGAGAGTGAACCAACTGGCACAAGGCTTCATCGGTTATGATAGAAGAGAGAGAACCAACTGGCGCTAGGCTTCGTCGGTTGTGACAAAAGAGAGAGAACCAACCAGTGCTAGGCTTCAACGGTTGTGATAGAAGAGAGAGAACCAATCAGCGTTAGGCTTCATCGGTTGTGACAAAAGAGAGAGAAAATCAATCGACACTAGGTTTCACCGACTGACAAAAGAGGAGAGAGAGGAGGGAGACAGATGAGAAGAGACAAGGAAAGAGAGAGATAAAAACGAGAAGAGAGGAGGACAAAGAAAGAAGAGATGATGAGAGAAAAAGAGATAGAGATGAAAAAATGGGAGGAGAGAGAAAGTTACCTACACGAAGGGTATTGGCTCTTTTTTTATCTCTCCTCTCTCTCTCTCCGAGACATACCCACAAGCTCAAGCAAAAATCAGAATTTTATTGATTGATCCAAGAAGAATGAATTTGTTCTATGTACAATGAGGCATTGCCTATTTATATATAATTGGGTTAAAACGTTGGTGTACACCAAAAACCTAGTTAGAATTGAAAATAATTACAATTTAATTGAATTTAAAGAAATTCTAAAAATAGGTACAAAAGGACTGTTTTGCACCTGCCTAACAATGTGTAGAATTTCAGAACAGTTCCTACTTCTAATCGAGAACTTGTATGATCTTCCATGGCTGACCTAGGGATGTTCTGATGCCCGTTTGATCGAAAGATTATTGTTTTCTTGTAGGGCTCGGCATGGCAATCATTTTGATACCAACTTCGAGCCATGAATCATGCTTTTGAGTCATGATCATGAGACTTGAATCTTAGATGAATCTTGAAAAATTTTGATAGATTGTATGCTTGTTCATTGATGTTTCTTCTTGAATTCTTCATTGAATCACACTGAGCATGTCATCACGATCACGTTGTAACAAACTTAACTTGATTTCGTATCCGGATGAAGA
The DNA here is from genome assembly GCF_054954075.1 of Amborella trichopoda. Classification (NCBI taxonomy): domain Eukaryota; kingdom Viridiplantae; phylum Streptophyta; class Magnoliopsida; order Amborellales; family Amborellaceae; genus Amborella; species Amborella trichopoda. The sequence goes on from NC_142340.1 coordinate 2,691,289, forward strand.
TTTTGTCGTTGTCTAGTATCCTAATAGCAGAGTTTCTCTCATCTAAAATAATTGAGCAAAGCCAACTGCCAACTATGCAGCCACGACTACAGGAGATTCCTGTGCTGCTGCCAAGTAGGCCCCAAAGGCAATCTCAGAGTAGAGGGCAACGCCAAAAGAAACAGAAAGGGGAGGGTTCGAAAATTTATGAAGAGCAAGAGTTCTGGATTGATGCCTTGAAGAGCTTCAGGGGTTCCATTTCGGTGGTGGCTGCTTTGATAGCCACATCAGCCTTCACTGCAGGTCTCAGCCCCCCCGGCGGGGTCAACAGTGATGGACAAGACGCAAGTGTTGCAGTCAAGGCCCACACGGCAGCATTCAAGGTGTTCGCAGTGGCCAATGCCTTGGCATTGATGCTATCAATCAGCATTCTCATCAATGATATTACTATCATACCGCTCCTCCCAGGGTCACTCAAGAAGTTAGCAATTCACACGAGACATATGCTATGGGCATCGGTGGCAATGCTACTGGTGGCTTTCATGTCTGCAGCCCATATCGTATTACCCCACTTAGGAGCACATGGTTGGGTGGAGTGGTGCATCTGGTCACTTGTGGTGCTCACAGTTCTCTCACATGTTGTCTTACTGCGGGTTATGGAGCATTTCCCTACTGATGGATTCAGTAATGAAATTGGAGCCAGTGGATCTTATAATGTAACCATTACTGATTGCAAGCCTGAATTCATTGTTTGCACGGAGCCCTCAACTCTTGTCACTGAGCCGGAAGCACGTGCTCTCAAGGACGAAGTCCTCTTTTCAATGGAGGAAGAAACTAGAGAGCAAGTGTCTTCTTGATAATCAGAAGTCATGAACCATTGCAGAGTAGGTGTTGTGTATGAGTAGTTTATATATATATATATATTGTAATGTCTATTTAAAGACAGCAAGTGTAGGAAGGTAGTGAGAACCCACAAAAAAATAAAAATAAAATAAAAAGTGAGAGAGAAAGGAAAGCAAGTAGGCAGCAGGAGACAGTATGATAGAAAACATTGAAGTAGTTCATGTGAGGTAACTTTCTATCTTTTTCCTCTGTCTTGCTTATACTGAATTACTTCTTGTGTTTGCTTAAAGTCCATTCAAAAAACTTTTAAAAACAGTGTGTTTATATTTGTAGCAGCATCCATAACCCAATACAAAAGTGGACCAGATCAAACCACTTGGTTAGGAGCAAGTGGAGAACTGAAGTTTCCATAGATTATACTTTCTGAAACACATTTTAAGTCACTCTTGATGCATTTTGGTTTCAGATTCATGATTGCGTAGCTCAAAAAAGAGGTGCAAATCTCATCATATGAGAAAAACAAAATAAATGAACGATGATGAATGGTCCAAAAGCAAAATTTGGTCCTGAAAAGGACTAGTAGTTGAATGAACTAAGAATTCAAAGTTCTAATATTTTTATCTAGGGAACCCAGTTTTAGATGTATAAATAGAGAAAGCTTGTGCAATAAAAATATAAGCATGGTTTAGGGAGAGATCCTTTTTTCTTATTCAAAGAGTGAGATTATCTACTCCATCGGACTAATTTCGGATTTGGTTCCTGGGCATCACATTCTTTCCACAAGAAGTATCTGCTCTTGGGTTCAAAAATTAATTCTTTTTCAGATCAATAATAGCAATACTTGAGATTGTGGACTTGAAAACTTTAGGCCCAAAATCCATCGAGTTTTGAAAGAGGCCCCATTTATTTAGTGTCGGATAAAACACCAAACCACATCCATTTTGTTCTTATTTATCAGAACCTTGATCAATGATTGGACATTACTGAGAGATTACATGTCTATTTCGGATTCTCTTGCTTTGTTTTGATATTACCCTAATCTTCTCCGTCTGAGCTTTGGATAATTAAGAGGACTAATTGATCCAAGACTGTTTAAAAAGATGAAATCGGTTGCTGACGCGATCATCGAACTGCTGATTTGGGTTCTTTGGCTCAAAAAAATCTCAATATCTTTGAATCAGTGTTTCATGTTGAACAATAAAACTGATTCAAAAAATAATTTCAAAAAGAATTGAATTATTCAAAACCATCAAGATAAAAAATTGAAATCTGATTTAAACAATGAATTCAAACCAACGCAAAGTAGTCAAACTCCCAAAAATTGGCATTCATAGTTAAAGATTTTCTTAGGCTATATTTTTTAAGTATGTTTTATGGCAATTCATGCAATAAATTACATTTCATTCACAAAAAAAATTGCGATTCAAGTTTGAAACACGCAATTCAGAAGGGCCCTTCTTGAGCCATTTCAGTCCCAAAAATCACCAAAAAAAAAAAAACTCTAACAGTAAATAGCATTATGATTATTTTTTGTATTATTATTAATTCAACTACAATTTTAATTAGTTTGAAATGGTCAAACTGCTAGAAGAGTTATTGAATTTCAGTAATAGAGAAAAACCCAATTTTTGGAAATTAAATTTTGGAGATTTAGTTCAAAAGCAGAGCTACATATATTTCAGGCTCATGCTACGCTTGTACATCCACTTGGTTTTGTTAAGGAATTGAAAATTATATTCTATAAATAAAATATAATCTTTTAGATATAAGAATTTGAGAAATTATCGTAATATCTATTTACTTTATAAATTTTAAAATTTATTATCAAAACTTTATATTTTATAACAGGTCCCACGTTTTTAGAGCATGTATCATATTTAATTTTAGTATTTTTTTCATACATACTATCCAGTTCAAAATTTTGGTGTCCGTAAGTACCACCATTTTTCACCTAGAGAAATATAAAAACAATATTTTAAATAAATTAAATAATCAAAATAGCTCTAAAATTTTGACAAATAATTTTTATAATTTTACTTTTATTTACTTATTTTTTTATACTTTTTATTGATGCATAATGAGATGAAGTATGGATATAGAATTTGATCCCCATATAATGTACATCTAAAATGATAAAATTAAAATACTAAACATGTTCTTAAAAAAAAAGGTACATGAACATAAAATATACAATATTAAGCATATTTTTAAATTCCAAATCATAAAGCAAATTTTTAAATAAACTTCCCTAAAATTTAAATATAGAGACGTGTGTGGCTGTACTGGGAAGTAGCCACTTTAGTCAGGCAAAATGCCATTTAAATTAAATCTTCCCATAACTCCAAGTCCCCTATACTATATATCGTAAATTCCGCAAGGGTAATTTTATATAATAAGCACATTAATTTTTTAAGAACCATAACCCTCTAATCATTATTAAGTAGGAGAGAAAGTGAGACTCTCCAAAATGATTCAAGGGTACCACTTTCCCACCATGGCTTGTTAGTAATCCATATGACTTTTCTTATTCATGATAGAAGAATAAGATTTGTTTTTAATCAATTCTTTGGTGTTGGATTTTTTAGAATCAATTTGTGATTCGCAAGCTGGTTTTGAGGTATAAGATTTGTTGCAGTGGAGGTTCACCGCAATAATGGGTAATCGAGATAGCTTGAGGAGTAAGGTTATTGTTGCAGTTTGTCCATCCACTTGGTTTTTGTTTAAGGAAAGGGAAATTATATTGTGTAAGTAAATGGCAGAATTTGTCTAAGGTTGCAACCTTATATAACAGAAGTAAGATGCACCTCAAAAATTCAATACAAAAAAGTGCTCCAAAGTAGGAGAACCTTCCAATTCATCATCTCGGCCTCGAGATCTATAGTTATAAAGAAAAAAAGTGTTTCTAGTCCTAAAATAGTGCTTGGTAACAAGTTTTCTAGACTATCTATTTCTCAAGAGTTTCAAATACTAATAGATCTGCTCGATTCGTACTGCTTTTAAAATTTTAAATTTTATAATTAAAATTAGACATATATTTCAAGCCGTCATAAAGTTTTTAATAATGGAACTACATCTTCAGGTAAAATTTATGGGTGCGGTTTCTATAAGGTTGCAACTTTAAACAATCCAATTAAGGCGCACCTTAAAACTTTATTATTACATGTAATTTTGTTGTAAAAAGTACTTAGTATTATCTTAAATTCTATTTTCATACCTAATTAAAAAAAATTAAATTTTAAAAATAGTTAAAATAAAGTAGATCTATAAATATATGAAAATCTTGAAAATGGACAGTTTAGATAATGTGTTGCAAGATGTACTATTTTCGAGACTCAAAAACTTTTTTTTTATATATTCATACATCTTGATGTCGAGATGATCAATTAGAGGGTTTTTTCAACATTAAAACAACGTTTTCGATGGATTTTTGAGATGCATTTGAGATTCTACATTTTAAAATTGCAACCTTATATAAACTTTTCCCAAAATTTATAGGTACACATGACTTCTATAGTATAAGGTGCGCCTTATACAAAACCTCACCCGTCAGATATTGACTCATGCAAAGTCATGATCCTCATTAATCCACGGTGCAACATCGATCAAGGACTCTGGTTAGGGACATTTCTACCAAACAGAAAAGGAGAGTGTGTGGAAGCATTCCTCATTAACCCATCTCTCTTTATGAGGAAAAAGTTTATATAGAGCCAAGGCTCTAAACAATCAAATTAGAGCCCACCTCAAAAATTTTACTATAAGAGATTGTTTTGATGCTCAAATATCCTCAAATTGATCATCTCGACATCAAGATGCATGGACATGAGAAAAAAATTAATTTCAAGTTTTGGAAATAGTGTATCTTGTAATGCATTTTTGGACCATCAATTTTCAAGTTTTCATAGATCTGCTGGTTCTATGCTATTTTTTAAACTTTAAATTTTATAATTAAATATAAAAATATATTTAAGGCTATCATAAAGATTTTCAGCATTAAAACTACATTTCTTGACATTATTTAAAAGAAAAAGTATATATAAAGTTGCAACCTTAAAATGTAGAATTATATATGCACCTCAAAAAACTATCGTAAAAGGTTGTTTTAATGTTGAAAAACCTTCTAATTGATCATCTCAACATCGAGATGTAGGAATATGAAAGAAACAAGATTTTAAGTTCCAAAAGTAGAGCATCTTGCAACACATTGTCAGGACCGTCCATTTTCAAGATTTTCATTTGTTTATAGATCTACTTGATTTTAACTATTTTTGGAGTTTAAAATTTTATAATTAGATATGAAAATCGATTTTGAGATATTCCTAAGAATTTGTTATACCAAAATTACATGTTATGATTAAATTTGGAGGTGCACCTTATTTGGATTGTTTAAGGTTGCAACCTTATAGAAACCACACCCTTATTTAAATATCATCTATTAAAAATTATTTAAGTATCAACACTATACGGTTCGAGTTTAGGTCAGGTCTATTCGGCTCGGGTTCAAGACTTGTACCCAAACCCGCCTGTTGGGGTCCAATTTTTGGACCCATACCCAAACACGGGTCAGGTCTACCTGTCAGGTCCCAGTCCATTGCAACCCCTAGATCCACGAGCCTAACCCTTGCACATGTTAAAAGTGCCTCTTGCATCATTAAAAATGTACGTCAAGGGGCCATTTGGGTACATGAAAACCTATTACATGATAATAGCTTACAAAAAATATGATATTTACATTGTTTGGATACACTTTAATATTAAAGAAATGAAAAAAGATTACCAGAGATTACACTACATTTCCCCAAAAATCAAGAAATTCATTAGGTGTGGTGAGGGGTGAGAAATCTATTATGAGGTTGATGGGTAATCTTTGGAAATCTTTCACGTGCATCTCTCTGCTGTATCCCCGCTTAAAAATACATTTCCCTCTCTCAAGTATAGACTGTATTGTATAATTATTAAGGTAAGTAGAAAGTAAAGGTAGGGGATATGAAAAAGAGAATCGAAATTGATTTGAACAGGTGTACGAGGACAATTTTCTAGTGAAATACATCCTTTTATTCCCAATTTGGGTTATAGCCTTCATCTTCATCTGATTCTCATATAAAAATAAAAATTTTTAATAATGGGTAAGTGAAAGTAAGGGAAAATCTAAATTGATTTGAACAGTCATAATAAAAATTTTCTACATCCCTCTATCGCCAATTTGGGTTGTACCGGCCATCAGCTCTCATATAAAAATAAAAATAATAAAAATAATAATTGGTAATCAATGAGAAATTACACAATACAATTATAATAAAAAATTTCACACAACATAATCCTCATAAGATATTACTAAAAGCTCAATGAAATAAGAAGATACCTCTTTAGTCTCCTCCAATGCTTCAAAATTTTCTACTGCAATTATCAAACCTTCTAGTTTACTAATCAAACTTCTTCCCATTTTTTAACTTCTACCGTAAAGGTTTTGATTTTGGTATCATAAATTTATTGTTTATTTGAAATTATATATAGAGAGACATTTGAAAGACTTCTATAAAAAAATAAATAAAAATAAGGCTTATCACAATAAAATCATGTTATTTCAATCATATTATTCCAATGACTTATCATGTTGAAACCAAAGTCTAATATAGCCACATTTTTCATATTTGGATGGTAATGTAATTTTCATATTTCTTCCAGATATAGCGAAACAGTAGCAATGCATTTTCCAAATTGTATCTAAATACTACCCAAACAATGACAATCCATTTGCAGGTAATGTATTATCCAGTAATGTATTACGCCTGTAATATATTTCAAAGACAATATATTTCCAAGTATCCAAATGGCCCCAAGTGCTCTTATACCCTCGCACGTGCACGATTACATACAAACTCCCCAAGCGCACTTTCGCCCTCGCACATGAACGATCACATGCAAACTACCCCCTTGATTCCTAAAATACAATATAAGAATATATTCCACTATTGAAGCATCATTTACAACCTCACTCCCCCAACACCGCAAGTTCTTTCTCTATAATAATATACAACTCACTTTTCAAATCTGTATTTTGTATTTTTTTAATTTTTTTCCCCAAAGACTGATATAAAAGATATTATTTGGAAATAATTTTCAATACTTCTTTAAAAGTAAAAATGCAACATTAACTGGATCAACCATTAACTGGACCAGAGCCCTTATTGGCTAGGTTAGATTGCATGACCTTTCCTTTCTATATTTGAAGAAGGCAACAGTTCTGTGCATGCATAATGAGGTGGAAACGGCATAACTGAATGATGTCAGCTAACTAAAATATTACAAAGAAGAAGACATTTTTTTTTTATTCTCATATAAAAAAGCATGTTGTGTTTTGTTCCCTTTATTTATCTTCCAAAGATTGTAGAAACTGAAAGTGAAAAAGAAAGGCTTTTCCTGACGTCAAAGTTTGCAATGATCACGCAATGCGTGTTCACTCGGTCTAGGACCCAAATTGCACGACTGAAATGTTTATTGCTCCTGCGGGAGCACACTGTTTATTTGATCTATCGGGTAATATATGAGCTTAGGGAATTTTTAAGATTACAAATTTTGGGATGCAACCTCTTGAACCTAATGACAGACCTAAAAAAAGCTAATAATAATGAAAATATAAAAATTCAAATTACACTACTTGAAAAAAAAAAAAAATAAAGAAAAGGGAAGGGCAGAAAGCCTCCTTGTTTTCTTAATTTAGGCCCGGCTAGTAATGGGCCATTGGCTCCTTAGCCCAGGCCCAACCTTTGCAATTGGCTAGGTGGCCTAGTCTAGCCCTAGCCGAGTTTGACAGGGGCCGGGCCTAATAGAATTTAAAACAAATAAAAATTAAAAAAACCTTGCCAAGCTAAGCATGGCCTTTGGCCCAGGACCGGCCCAGCACTCTGACCAGATTTTGAAGGCCTGCCCTGGGTATTTCTAGGCCCTTTGCTAGACTTCTTAATTACTCATCTCTCCGAAATATCTTACCAGCCTCTCTCTCTGTCTCTTAAAAGCCTTATTAGGCCAGAAGCTCTCTCTCAAAATTATTATGAGCCACGATGAATTGTTCTCTTCACTTGGTTTCATGTCACATTGATAATCAATTTTGTTGACTTTTTCCGCCAAATATATATATATATATATATATATATTTTGGTTGACTAGGACATTAACACATGCTAAATACAATCTTCATTTTCAATTTGGAGACGTAAGCTCTATTTCGAACCTGATACGGGTATGACTTCTCTATCCGCACCGCGTGTATGATGTTGCCCTGTATATCAACTGGAAGTGTCCTTTGGAAGTAGTCATGATTAATTTAATCGCTAATCGAAAATATTATAATAATTGAACCCGGGTATGGGTCGGGTCTAGGTCTGGGTCCGTGTATGGGTATGGGTTCAAAAATTGGATTTGGAAGGTCGGTTCCAGGTATAGATCCTATATTTTTTTATTTATAAAAATATATTAAGATATATTTAGGAAGATTGTTTCATACGGGTTGAACCGCATTTCTACAATATGATGTCCAAAAGTATAAAGCATTCATCTTAAAGATGGATGCAAATAGGTGGTCCACCTAAAAACAATTGTAACTAACAGTCCAAAAGTTTTTTAATATAAATATAATTTTTAGTTTTCAAAAAAAAAAAAATCCATTCATGATCTCCATAGTAAAGATTATATATTTTCTAAATATTAGGATCCAATTATATTTAAAAAATGAAAAAGCATAGAATGAGACTATTTACCTTTAGTACAAAGTGATCGCATTAATCCTGACCATTGGACGTAAAATTGGGTGGTTGTAACTATTTCATTGACCAAATCAAACTTCAAAAGAATGTTTTTTGAACTTTGGAACGCATCCAACATATCAAATTTCACGTCAAATGGTTGTAAGGAATTGTGACCACCCTGCATCAAAGGTAAATAGTCTCATTGCATACAATCTCTTAAAAAATATATTTATTTCCAAACCTGTATTTCTACAATATGAGGGCTGGCTGCATAGAAATTATGTCCATATATTTAAGGGTTGTATATAATGAGATAATTTACCTTTGGTACATGGTGGTCACCATTAATCTTGACCATTGGATGTGAAATTGAGTGGCTGCATTTATTTCATCAACCAAACTCAAAGTTCAAAAGAAATTTTTTCAAAGTTTGTGACACATCCAAACTATCAAATTTTACATCGGATGTAGCAAAAGTAAATTGTCTCATTATATACAATTCTTTATTTTTAATACAAAGTGATCATAATTAATTACAACTATTCGATGTAAAATTTGATAGTTTGAGTATGTCACAAAGCTCGAAAAAATTTCTTTTGAAGTTGGAGGTTAGTCAATAGAATAATTGTAGTTACCAAATTTATTTGTTTTTACAAATATTATAAATTTTTATTGATAAAGGCAAATTACCCAGTTGGGATCAAAAAAATCACCACCATATTTCCCAAAAAAATTCGTCTTCCAAAAAGGAAACTTACTTCCAAAAAAAGTACTCACTAACTTACTCCAAAAACAACACATTCCCAAGAGACCATATTTCTTGAAAAAGTAATGAAGGGAGAGGGAGAGACACCAACATAAATGTTGTGGATGATGATGAAAAGTTGTTATGTGATTACTAGGAAATAGGACATATCCTCTCATGCTCTTTGCATTTCTATTAATTCCAATGACTCTTCTGTCTCTTATCATTTTCAGTTTTGGCATTGCAACCCAAAAAATAAAAAATGAATATTCAAATAAACACTCTATATCTTGAAAAAATAAATCCCTAATTAAACGAATACCTTTTAATTTTGGATAGCAAGATCTAAGTGTTAAAGGGCTCAAAATCAAATTTATCTTTCTAAAACGAATAATTTGATGATATTTAAATAGATCCTCAATTTTCAAATCAAAAAACTTTTTCCGAGTACAATTTGCACCGGATGGAGCAAATAAACTATTTGCTCCCAAGGGGCCATGGTACACACGCCCATCTCTAAAGATAAGTTTCATCGTCTTTTCAATCACTATCCTAAATTTCGTTTTTCAAAATGAGTGACCTACTTGGGAGATTTTGTTTTTCAATCCTAAATTTTGAGGACGAACCTAATGATCACTAGGTTGTCATTTTCAAAAGAGAATTTTCAATTTTGAATTTTTCTACCCCTTAGATCTCACCCTCTTGCGATTAGAAGGTCCGCATTCAATCATGTGGCATTAGTTTCTTTAAGTGCATAAAGACAATTTGGAAAGAAAATTAATTGAGATTTTTCTGCAGAATGAAGAAGTTACATTCTCCAACATTTACTGTCCTAAAATCACTCCTAGATTGACTTTTACCTGTATAAAAAGATAGTATACTCCCGTAGGAGGATTAAATCTTCTGGCTTTAGTAATTAGGATTCTCAAACTCACTATTAAGTAATGGACACGGTTTCTATGTGGCCATCCCACATATTGTAGAAATGTAGCTTTGACAATAAATATATTTTTTAAATATAATTTGATCCTAATTTTAAAAAACTATAGAATTTTTAACATAGAGATCATGAATATGAAAAAATAAAATAAAATTAAAAATTAGAAATAATAATTATATTAAGAAAACATTTAAACTTTTACTTACTATTGTTTTCAGATGAACCACCTATTTCATCCATCTTTAAGATGGATGCGTTTTACCATTGGACTGCATATTGTAGAAATTTGGTCCAGCCCACATGAAACATTTTTCTTTAAGTACTTAACTTATTTTCAGTTCAAACAAAAAAGCCCTTTTTAATTATCTAAACGTGCATTTATAATCATAAACTAATCATCCTTTTTTTGGTTTAGAAATTAAAGGCAAACCCTTGTGACAAAGAGGATATTTTCATTATAATGCCCCTGCAAAAGTCAATTCACATTATCCAGGGGAACTTGTGCCTTTTCATGGATGCTTTCAACTGTTTTTCCTAAAAATAAAATATAAAAATCCAAATTCAACTTAAGGATGGATTATAGATTCAAAATGGTGATAATGACTCTCGAATTTCTTTTTTTTGAAAACTAATAATAATATTTATTGATATTCTCTTTTTCCACTATCCATTTTAACCTTCATTGTAGTTGACCTTTGTTTAGGTTGTGGTATGTATAAGGCTGAGGCTCTAAACAATCAAAGTAAGGCGCACTTTCAAATAGTGCCTAGATATGTTGTTAAGAATAAAAAATCTTTGTGATGGCTAAAAATTTAATTTCATCCCCAATTACAAAATTTAAATATTAAAAAAAAGTGTAGATTAAGCACATCTATGACCACTTGAAAATTGGTGGTTTAGGTAATACATTACACGATGCACGACTTCTTAGACTTAAAACCTATTTTTTCTCATGTCCATACATCTTGAGATAGAGATGTTCGTATTAAGTGTTTTTAGTATAGAAACAACCTCTTATAATGAATTTTTAAGGTGCGTTTTAATTTGATTATTTAGGGCCTTACCCTTATATAAACTTTTTCTTTTTTTCCTTTTTTTTTTTTATGTCCAGGATGGATTTCTGAGGCGTAAGAGGATGCACATATTTTGGTGAGTGAGCATACTAACCAAAACTGGGTCCCATGTAAAAATAATTGCAACAATTTCTTGCAATAAATAAATAAAACTTGAAATAATCAATATATTGAATATTGGGTGGTGGGAGAGACCATTTGTAAGCAATCTCCTCAAAAATCTAAAAAAAACGCAATACCTTTGGAGTGACAAAGAAGAGGGAGGAATCTTCAGTAAATAGCAATTAGTTTAATTGTTAATTGTTACTTTCAGAGCAATAAAAAATTCTGTATAGTGGTTTAGAAGAAAAAACCTTAACATATTTTCAATAAAAAAGGAGATATTCATAGCTTTGTGGTTATGGGAATCCTTTATTTTTAGAGTTCAGACAAGTGGAGGATGCTCATTGAATAAGCAACAATAGCTTTAAAATATACACTTAGGAATATTTATTTATTACTATTTCATATAAAGATGAATAAGGATCCTAATTTTTTATATGGATATTATGAATAGGTTCTAGAATTTCTATTTCAATACCATGTTAATTACCCTGTGAAAAAATTCGTCACAAGAGAGAGGAGAAGATTCTCAACTTAGAAGAGACAAATCATAAAACTTTTGTAATAAACACAAACATTGGGGCAGTGAATTTTTCCCATGTTCTTGATTATCAAATACTCAAATTTAAAAGCAAAAACATGAGTGGAAATAAAAATTCAGAAAAAAGGCCAAAGTTTTTGTAGTAACCTAAGCAGTTTAGAACTATCATGTAAAACATCCAGAGTCTTTAAAAAAATGATTTCGAACCCAACCACGCTAAGACGTTGTTACTGACTGTGGAGCCCATCAAACATATATGACTTAAATTCGATGTATTAATATAAGTAAAGTCTACCAACATTTTGTACAACCAGCTCACCCAAACTTCGCTTCGCCTTATAGGTGAGGTCGAGTTACTCGGCCGAATACGAATGATCTCGTCTGAGTCTCATAATACTGAACTTTGGAATGTTTTACCGGTTGGAGGTTTGATTTACGTATTCATAGGAACAATTATTTATGCAAAAGTAGCAATTTGAAAATCAAAATGTATTCAACTTGTAACAAAAATTTGCACACATTAAAAAAACCAGTGCATAACAAAAACCATTGTTCGAAATCTTGCCCTTTCCAACTCAGACTCGTTCGAGTTATTTGAACTAGTCACCGAGTCTACCTAATTCGGGCCTAAGACAGTAGCAAATCCCGACATACCCTTGTAAACCCATCATAAAGCATAAATGGAGGAAAGCAGAAGAATCAAATTCAATGATCCACCAAGTAATCACTTATAAATTGCATAAATTACTTAGTGGTAAGCATTCATAGTTTCACTAAAAATTTACAACTAACTCACCAAAAAGGAATTTTAATCGTCTAAATGGTATGACTCAGTGTTTAAAAAAACGCCGAGTCGAACGGGACTCGCCCGGTTCGACTCGGGAATCGCCATGGACGGATCGAATCGGCGAAAAAACGGGAATCATCCGGTTCTAGAGAGAACCGGTTCTAGAGAGAACCGGACGATTCTGTACAGTGATAGCAGATTCACTGTACGGAATCGGCGAGTCCCGTACGGATTTTTTTTTTTTTTTTTTTTTTTTGTGTGTAATACTTGATAGATTTTTTTGTTATACTTGATCGATTTTTTTGTAATCCATGATCGAATTATTTTATTTTTTTTGTAATCCATGATCGAATTTTTTTTTTTTTTTTTTTTTTGTAACCCATGATAGAATTTTTTGTAATCCATGATCGAATTTTTTGTAATCCATGATCGAAATGTTTGTTTTTTTTTCTTGTAATCCATGATCGAATTTTTTGTTTTTTTTTTTTTTTTTGTAAGCCATGATAGAATTTTTTGTAATCCATGATCGAATGTTTTGTAATACATGATCGAAATGTTTGTTTTTTTTTTGTAATCCATGATCGAAATGTTTGTTTTTTTTTTGTAATCTATGATCGAATTTTTGTTTTTTGCTTTTTTTGTAACCCATGATAGAGTTTTTTGTAATCCATGATTGAATTTTTTGTAACCCATGATCGAATTGTTTTTTTCTTTTTTTGTAATCCACGATTGAATTTTTTGTTTTTTTTTGTTTGTTTTATTTTGTAATCCATGATCGAATTTGTTTTGGTAAACCATGATAGAATTTTTTGAAAATTTGTGATTTTTTTTTTTTAATCCATGATCGAATTTTTTTTGTAAACCATGATAGAATTTTTTGAAAATTTGTGATTTTTTTTTTTTAATCCATGATCGAATTTTTTTTTGTAATCCATGATAGAATTTTTTGAAAATTTGTGATTTTTTTTTTTAATCCATGATCGATTTTTTTGAAAATTTGTTTTTTTTTTTTTTTAATCCATATTATTCAAAGAGAAAATGAGAGAAATGATGATTCTGAGGCCACCCTATCCCAGCCATATTATTCACATATCGAGTCCCAACAGCAACAGTGTAGATTGGGAACACAACAAAACACTAACACTCAGGGATTTGGGAATAGTTAGACGCCTGCTAATATCGATGATTCGTTTTTAGATCGAATCAATGAATTGTTAAACGAATTCAATCAATGGCACCAACGTGACCAAGAAGAACAATAACGTCGTCTATCATTTTATTTTTAGATCATATGTTACTAATTTTATGCTTTATTGTAATCCATGTATGTTGATATACTTATTCCATGATAATTATATGTTTATCCTTTTGTGTGATGTAAATTAAATGCTGAATGGCGGTTCATGCAGGGAAAGAACATATCAATATTCGTATATTCATTCAAAAACATGAAAATTCTTAATGGAGTACCCTCATTTCTTATTGAATTCCTAAAAAACAATATTTATTATTAATTTTAATAATTTTTTGGGATTTTTTTAAGCTTTATTATGACCGATTCACCCGATTCTTGATCCGGATCGCCGATTCGCAGATCCGGATCGGTTTTTTGAAAGCCCGATCAAAGTCACCGATCCGTTTTTTAAACCATGGGTATGACTAGTTCAAGAGGGTACGTCGAATCATCATCAGAGCCTTATCTCAACTATTTATAATCATTTGTACAAAAATTAGAGCACAAAAACTTTAGGAACTATTTATAATCATTTGTACAAAAATTAGAGCACAAAAACTTTAGGAATTATTTTTGTGGAATTATTTTCATAGTAATATCTCTCTCTACACAATGGAGTCCTGTTTGGTCATTTGAGGCCTTCTTTCTCTGCCCACAAGCCACTGCACCGTCCTCCTCGCTATGGGAATCCATAGCCTCCTCACCCTCTCCTCCTTCCTATTCCCCAAATTGCCCTCCCCGAATTCACTATTACCAAAATTGACCCCTCTCATATTTTGCACTCTCGAAAAATTCGTAATTTCGGACATGGACCTCTTACCCGAGTCCACAATAAGCCTCGACTCGTTACCATCACCTAAGCCCACATTCAAAGCAAGACCCGAACCTGAGAGGCTCCTCCTTACCCTCTCAGCCTTGATCTCTAAAATCCTCTTCCTCTCCATCTCCTCTCGAATCCTTAAGATCTCGCCGTTGGATCCACCACGCTGGACCACATCAACATCGGATGAATCTCGTGTCCTGAACCCCCTGTCTGAGCCCATCCCGAACCTTGTACTCGGAACCGAACCTAAGTCGGCATCTGCCTTGAACCTTCTACTTGAAACCGAACCAAAATCCAGAACCGAGCCGAACCGCTTACTCGACACTGAAGCCAAAAGCTCAGAGTTGAGAAAGAGAAGATCAGAAGCGTTCACATCGCTCCATCTGTGCCTCGATACGAAATCGGAGACTATAATCTTATGCTTAAATTTATGAAATGATTCCGAATCAGTTGAAATTTTGCTGAGCAAATTCGAATTATTCGAATCATTTCCATTTTCAAGCTCAGATGAAGCTGAAGGAAGAAGCAATGACTCTTTCTCTTTCTCTTTCTCTATCTGTCTCGGTTTTTTCTTGGAACTTCCTCCAATGCTGTTTTTCCTGAAACTTCCTCCAATGCTGAACCTCGAAGAAGATCCGCAGTTGTTCGCCTCCGGTTCTCTTCGAACAAAGATCTCATCTGTCAATTCCGACTGGTTTCTCGATAATCTCAAGCTATTCGAGTAAGTGAAGACCCTAAGGTCCTCTGCTTGCACTTTGTGCCTGCACAATGGACAGCTCGAATGGCTTTCGAGCCATCGATCGACACAATCGATGTGAAATGCGTGCTTACACTTCGGTAGAAACCTCAAAATCTCTGGATCTTCGAATTTAGAGAGACAAACGGCGCATTCTAAACCCTGTTTGGCCCCTTTCAGAGTAGAAAACCTGAAAAATGGAAGGGATTCAATCAGTGTCTTGTCGATTCCTGAGAATCGAGCTCTGGTTTGACCGAGAACAGCGGTCTGGTCAATCGGATTGAAGAGCTCGACGCCATTGTTGGCCTGGCAAAACTTGGCGTACATTAGGAGGAGGAAGGTTAGGGAAAACATGATGGCTAAAACGCCGATTATGACTGCGATGCTTGGCTTGAAGGCCATGGCTACATTTCCGGTCGGGTCTTGAGACTCTTGACCTGGTTCTTGAAGGCTTGATTGAGCCATGGCATGGAGGAAACAGAAGAGGAGGGAGATAGAGAGTCGCCATTGATGCATCAGAGAAATGCTTTTGAGAATGAAGGTGACTGATATTTTTGGCCAGAAATGGAAGCGAAGGGAAATGACCGGAATTTATAGCGTTGCCGGGAAAGCACAGATAGGAGTTTAAAATGATCTCTGTCCTCTGTGAAGTGGGAATTGGTCTCTTCGACTTTGAAATGATCTCTGCAACTTCGAATTGATAGGCCTTGGCTGATAGGTTTGAAGAGTTAGCTTTTTCTTTGGAATTCACTGAATTTCCATTGAAGCAATGGAAAAAGCTTCATTAACTCTGAAAATTTCACCAGAACTTCGATTTTCGCCCAAAAAACCTCCAGATTTCGCCGGAATCACTAATTTATTAGAAATCCTGCAAACTTCAACGGATTTTCCGTCAGCTCGAGAACTCATGAGAGTTTCAAAGCTTCACGTTTTCTGAGGTTCATGGGAATGAACAACACTTGAATTCAGTCGAACGCCATGGAGGCAGGAACCGGAGCTAGCAGAGAGACCTATAAACGCCGAAATTTCACATGTTCCCGAAATTTTTCACTTGCAGAGCTTAAAACAGAGACGGTAAGTCTTGAAACAAATGCAAGACGCTGAAATCAACCCCCTATCTCGACCGAAATTTCGCCGGGAATAAATTTTCCGGTACCGCACGCAAGACTTACGTGAGTTCAGGAAAAAGGACTGCTCAGGTGCTTTATTTATGCAGGATACAATGACGAATCTACCCATTTATTTGTTTTAAATAACAAGTTTCACATTTGTATAAAAATCATTGAAAACTGGTCCAAGATATAAAAAAAAATGGGGATCTTGTCTCACGGCCGTATTAGAGATATTGATTGGTCTACGTTTACATAGGATGTCAACTTTGTGCAAAAGAAATAACACCCGCCTCAAAAATTCATCGGAAAATTTTGTTTCCATGTTAAAAAAATCATGCAATTGATCCTCTTCACCTTGACATATATAGATATAAAAAAAAAAAATTCAAATCTAAAAAATAATACACCTTATAACATATTATTGAGACCATCTTATTTTCAATTATTTGTAGATTTGCTTGATTTGCACCAATTTTAGAGCTCTTATTTGGATAGAAATAGATTTTAAGATTACCATAAAGTTTCCGACCCAGAGATGACATATTGGGGAGGAGTCTGAGGATGCATCTTACTCGATTATTTAAGAGGATGCATTTGTACAAACCACAACCTAATCTGCTTAGTGATTACCATTGTGCATCTCTGGCATCAATTTTCGAAAGAAAATGGATCTGTGCTTGTTTTTCAAATAATTTCATAAGGAAAACTAAAATAATTTCATGAGGAAAACTAACGATCCAAATATTTTTTTACTAGAATTATTATTTCTAGTTTTTAAAATTTATTTATTTATTCATATTCATGATCTCCATGTTAGAGATTAAATGTCCTTCAAAATTAAGTCTTAAAATCTATCTCAAAATTAGATTTATTATGAGGCTTGCATTGGCTTGGCTCTAGTCCGGGTTAGGTGTAGGTCTAAATGACTTGGATCCGATCTGGTACCAAGTTAGGTTCGGGTCCAATTTACATTTACCCAATCCAGGTCCATTTGAACCTAATCGGGTCTGCAGGACTTAAAGTACAATGTGGCCCCACGGGCGCAATTTAAGGAATGAGAAGTAACCCCTAACTAATAAATTGCAATAATAAACCGCACGGCCTCCATTTCAGGAAAAAGCTGGACTAAACTTCCTAGAAAGCATTCTAGCAAGGGACGTGATGGATATTTTAGGTAAAAAAGTTTGCTCGTTGATTGTTTAAGACCACGTAGATGATGACGTCATAGATGGGGATTTGTTAGGGATCATTTTGTCATTTCTAGTTATTTGAGGGCAGAAAGGGAACCGACATTGTTTCCTGCTACCCTGTCGGAATCCCTGGTTGTACGATGTATAAAATGACGGCAAGATGATTTTGACGAATTGTTTAATGCCCCGTGGTGATATATTTTGGAAATTATATATGGAAATTTGTAAAAGACACGAATGTACCGAAAGGAGGGGTGACATTTTCGTGAAAATGACCGAAAAACTCAAAAGTCTTAACGATAATCGACGGATTACCCGCTCTAGTGGAAATGACGAAAATGACCTCCATCCAGCAGTTTAGAGTTTAACAATTCTATTATTCGATGACAAAATTAACATCCACGTTTGGTAAATGTGAAAATATAATATTTTTACATAAAAAATTCTCATGTGATGAGGTGTGCTAATATTTTTTTAGTGAATATCACATTTGGTACGAGTGAAAATATTTGTTGGGAAATATTTTTATTGAAAAAAAAACTTCCTCGTGTTATTAGGTGTGAAAGTATTTTTCAATAAATATCACGTTTGGTATGTATAAAGATATTTGCTATAAAATATTTTTACCTAAAAAAATTTCATTGTGTAATTAAGAGTGGAGGTATTTTTCACATCAAATTGGTCTCAATGTACTTTTTCATATCAAATGACAGGTAATAAGTATGAAAATATTCCTACATCTAATCACATAAAAGAATTTTTTATGTGAATATTTTCACATGAACAAGACGTGCCTTAAAGTTTCGATCCTACCGTCAGAATTGTGCAAGCCTCTTTAGGTCAAACTGAACCGTCAATTATTGAA